>NC_056726.1:237494793-237692293 GCF_019279795.1 Protopterus annectens
AAGCAAAATAAAGATTCAAGGTAAAAAGTAATGAAAACAATACAAGTGACAATAACGAGAGAAATAAATTATTCACACATGGGACTTTTTATTCATGGCTTGGATGAAAAAAATAACATAGTCATAGGATGTAGCATAAACATGGATGGATTTATAAGGAAATATGTTAGTGTGAAGTGTTATTAAAAGGCAATTGATAGGAAACTGTTAAGGTTAGAAGGAAGTGGGGGAAGAATAGTTGGTAGGTGCTGAGGAAGTATAAATTACCATTTAATGTTAGTTTTTTTAAAATCTTTAATGGACTAAGAATATATAAATAAGGCCATATGTATTACTTTATGCATGGACAGGTGCCTGGTTTTAGTTTGATACTGTCTTTCTTTCATTACAAATGCAGTTGTGTTAGTCGGTACATAAATCAACAGAGAAAGAGTTCCATGATCCTGAAACAGATAGTGAAAGGAGAGTCTCTGAAGTGAGTTTATGATTTCATGGTAAGTACCTGTGGGTTTTTTGGTCTGCAAGTGTCTCGGGACAGAATTAAATTAAACACCTTGTTATACTTCACTGATATCCATTCTGCTATCCAGAACTCTGTATTCCCTTGTGTATAAAGAAGGCTACCAGACCAGAAATGTCCTTGGCTTACCACTGAAATCAAAAGTCTCGCAACACAAAAAGACAAAGCTTGGTCTTCCAGGAAAGACAATCCATCTAGTATCCTGGATGAATCCTCCTACATGAAAAGCATCTGTCTTTCAGAAAATAAACAATAAGAGCTACAAACTCAGCCAAACCATTTATCTTAGAAATAAGCAAATGTCTGCTATCAATAATTCAAAAAAAAAAAAAAAAAATGGTAAGAAATAAAACCCCATACAAGATAGTCTTCCAACTTCAGATCTCTCACTGATAATGTCCCTAATAACTCGGACACTAACCCATTTGAGGATTACAGAAACTTTATCATCTCTTCCATTACTAACAAATTTCTAAACTCTAGCTCTAACCAACAAACTATTCAAAGTAACCCTCAGCTCAAATTTAGATTTTTGCAGAGTGCTCATTCACATTTCACTTTTGAATTGTTTCTGGGAAAGAAACTGAAAGATTATTAAAAAACTTGAAACTCTCCACCTCTTCCTTCAGTGTACTGCACCCTAACTTCCTTATGATGGCAGCAGACACAATTGCTACATCACTAACTTATATTTATAACATGTTTCTCAGGCTGTTATGAGCCTAGCATTGAGCAGCATATTACCTTCATCAAGGGTGATGTCACAATATGAACACAGGATGACAGATTTGAACAACTGGCTCAGTTTCTGGTATTATTCTAAGGGGACCAAATATTTTTCAGCGTAAAAAGACATGGTTAATTGACAACTCCACTGAACCTCAAAGTGTTAGTGCTCAATGCCAGGAGCCTAAATAAAAAACTTCACTCCCTCCAAGCCCTCCTCACCCTTAAGAACATATACATCTGCACAGTTACTTAGACATAGTTTAAAGCTGCAGAAAGTACCCCAGCACTGAAAGGTTTCAGTGATTTCCACATTTTTAGACCAGCAGCTGCCGAGGCAGGGGATAAAGGTGGAGGTGTCTCAGTTTACATCAGTAACAAAGCATAGATCTATGGTGGTTAAATGGGATGATGGGCTGGAGTTTCTCTATGTGATGACCACCATAAATAAAATCCCATGCCACATCCTAGCTAGCTTTAGATCACCCTCCATGTCCCAAGAAACTCATAGTTCATACTTGGTCCTACTGGAGACACTTACCATCCATCTAAACATCTTACTCATAGGGGACTTTAATTACCCCTCTATAGACCGGAAATTTTACATGGCCTCAAATCTGCAGGCAGAGAGATTCCTGGACTATGTAAATATAGATGTCCTTGACCAATTAGTGTATACGCCCACTAGAGGCTCCCCATACGGTCCCCACAATATCATGTCCTCTCTGGTAAGGTCTGTTCATAAGGCTGTCTCCATCAAAATCCACTCAGTAGCCTCAGTAAACCCAGTAACAGTTAGTAACTATCCCAAGGCAAACTACCTTTTATTAAGCGATAGTTTGTCATAATACAATGCCCCTCTGAACCCAAAGAACACAGCAGCCTGTATAGAATTATTCACAGAAACTTTGTACAACCATGTCAATGGTTACATATCAGCTGCTGTACTTATCAGAAGTAAGCCCATAACTAACTCCAAACACAAACTGTCCTGATGGCATCCCAAACTAAACAGGATATACAACAAAAGGAAAAGAATTAGGGCAAAAATCAGGAAGTGCAACTCCCATAAAGATAAAAACTCTCTCGTCAAACTAAATGAGCAGCTAAGAGGGCAAAATAGGTCAAATAAAGCTAACTATGAGGTTAAGATAGTCTCCCAGGCAAAAGACAACTACAAAGCCTTCATTAGCTATGGCAGAAACCTCAAGGGCAGCACACAGAAGTGTGCTGAACTGGAAGTTACTGGTGCTACATTCACTGAGCCTGGACATGTAGCAACACTGTTGGCTGACAAATTCATTTTCAACTTTACTCCCCAGTAACCCCACAGTTACCCACCAAGAAATACCTTCAAACATAACCCCTCTAACTACAACTAGAGAACATTTCCTGGCTGTACTTACTAAGACAGAAGACACAGTCTCAGTCGGCCCCAATACCATCTTGGGATACCTTCTGAAAAGAGTAAAATATGACTTATCAGCACCACTGGAGTTGCTATTTAACTATAGTCTCAGAACAGACTTTGTGCCATGAGCATGGAGAACTGCAACAGTCATGCCCCTTCATAAGACAGACCATCAACAGATTAGTCTGACAAGTCTTATTTGCAAATTCATGGATAGCATTATCATTGAAATGATCAACAAAGACATAAGAGACCTCCAGATATTGGATCCATCCCAGTTTGGCTTTGCCAAAGGAAGGTCTTGCCCACTAAACCTGGTGGACTTCTTTGAAAAGGTGACCAAGGCAATGGATGAGGGTAAGAGGTTGCATACTGCCTACCTTGGTCTGGCTAAGGGATTTGATACAAATTTCTACTCAGGCATTGTTAACAGACTTACGAAACTAGGCACAGACCACTTTATAACATGTTTGCAAGACAGCTGGATCATACATAGGACCCAGGAGGTTAGAATTGGTGGAACCACCTCCACAAAGAGGTCAATCACCACTGGAGTCCCTCAGGGTTCCATACAGGGCCCACTCCTTTTTGGCATCAACTTCTTGGAGGTCAAAACTAATGTGAAAGGCTTCTGGATGTCCAAGTTTTCAGATGATTGCAGACTTGGGGCAGTCATAGCATCCCCCAAGACAAAAACACCCTACAGGAAAATATAACTCAGACAAACTAACTGGAGTCTAAGTCACAGCTTAAAACTCATTACCAAGAAATGCATTATGGGGGGGGGGGGCTAAGCCTAGATGGCCAAGTGAAAGCAGCAACTTGTAGAGCTCTGCAGTATAATCAAAATAAAAAGGAAAATATTTATTTCTAAGGAAAAAATACTTCACACACTATTTGTAATTGTGTAAGCTTACTTGCCTCTGAATTTTGTGAAGTTTCATCAACCTTTTCCTGCCAGAATATTTTGGAGACTTATTCGCTGAAAGAAAAATAAACAAATCTAAGCACTCCCATTCTATTCTCTGAAGAGGGGTATGCAGCTGGTCACAACAGCACTTCAGCAATTATCTCTGAAAACAGATAGTTTTCAGGAGAACTTAGAAAATTTGAAACAAAACTGCTTAAAACAAACTGATATTTTTTTAAAAAATTCTCTAACAGCATCAAACTAAGAAACTAAGAAAAATATATAAAAATTATTAAAACAAAACTCTTGATTATTAAACAAAATAGATTACCTAAAAATCAGGGAAAGGAGATGCAACTTAAGAATATACAGTTTAGCAGGAAAAAAAACAGACGGAGATGACCTAGAGAGTTTTTATCTTCTTGGATTCCAAAATAATTAAACCTGTGGGAAGGACTTTCCTATGATATTGAAAGAGCACATAGAGCTATATGTAAACGTATGCCTTCTACGTAAACAACTCCTCTAAGATCTTTAGTAGTAAAATTACTTTCTTTTATTGATAAAGACTTATTTTATTTATTTATTTATTTGTTTTACATTTGTTTACCGGGGGAAATCTGACTGAGCTAGGGTGCCCATTTTCAGCAGAGGCCATTAAAATATGGTCAGAACAATGTAAGATTTGATAATGATTCAGCTAAAACCTTGAAATGATGAAAAATGCTGGCGTCTTGTGAAAACACTCAAACAAAATGGGATCAAATCTCAAATACTTTTCCCTGCTAAAATAAAAAGTCATCCATCAAATAGTATCAGAATTTTCAACAACTTATAAGAAGTTCTTTCCATTATAAAGAAAAGTAAGCTTTTACCAACTACTGAAGACATGGACTGGACATCCCCCACCTTAACTCATGGTCAGACACAAAGAAGAGAAAAAAAAACAGATAAAAGTTCATGAACAAACAAAACAAAAAGGAGTACCAAGCAGCAAACTGACGACAGCGGTCAAAAAATTTACTTTTTAATGTAAAACAAGTTTATTTTAAAACCAGACACGTTTTCATCCTCCTAAATGGAAAGACTTCTTCAGAAAAAACAAGTGGAAAAGCCGTTTAAGACTTTTTTAAAAGTTCCACTCCAAAAACGCTCAAAACATTGAGCCAATCAGTTAGTCTTACTATAAAGTAAGGCTCAAAGTTTAAAGAGCCATCCACAGACAAATCGTCCTTGAAGTAACCACGTAAATATGCACATGATGGATAGAAAAGCGCATAAATGAGTAAATACATGGTACAATTCAGAACAAATAGAACAAGTGAAAAAAGTGCTAGGATGACCACATAAATATGCACATAATAAATAAAAATAAAAATAAATAAGTGGCGCAACTCGAAACAAGTAAACATTAAACAAGACATCAAGTGCGCACACAAGTATTGACAGCACCACAACCATACTTATATTAACTAGTATGACAGTAATAGACAATGTTATTAGACAATACTAGCTAATAAGTGTGGAACTTTTATAAAGTCACCAAAAAATAAAAGAACTGTTTGTCAATTGAATCATATTAAATTAATTTATGTTAACACTAAATAATAATAAATTTTAAATGTAATGAATTTTTAAAATGTATTAAATTTTTAAAATTTTTAACCCTTATTTATCTCAAACAATTCTTTAATTTCAAAAGACAAGTAATGTTACAGTTGTCGTTAAGACCAGGGTGACAAAAGGCGTTTAATAACAGTTGCCATTCAAGTTCACGACATTCTAATAAAATAGAAGTAGGCCCCCCTCTAATATCATGCATCAATTGGTCTATGGCTAAAAAATAGAAGGAGTGGTCAGGGTTAGTGTTAATGTGCTTAGCTAGAGCACTGTTGCTCTTGTTTTTAGTGATCGCATATGTATGTTCGTAAATTCTATCACAAAATTTGCGATCGGTTTTCCCCACATAAAACACATTACAAATTTTACACTTAGCTAAATAGATGATACCCTTAGAATTACAATCTAGTTTATGCATGATGTGGAACTTCCTGCTTCCAACTTTGAAAAAGCTACTATTTTTTACGTATTTGCACATTCTACAGGATCCGCAAGCAAAGGACCCACAAGTTCTGTTATGCGCTCTGAGTTTCTTGCGTTCCAGAAGACTTTTTAAATTTGCACCTCTCCTATAAACAATAATTGGGGACGGGACAATTCTCTCCATCAAAAGATTATCTTTGTGTAGTAGACACCAATTCTTGAATAAAGACCGTTTAATTTGGTCACTGTCATTATTAAAAGTTGTAATAAAACACGACCTATAATGGTGATTAGTTGGACCACAGTTTACCACTGGTTCTTTAATGTTCAACAGAACAGAATTAGTTGTGCCACTGATAATATAAAGGGCATCTTGGCCGTCAACTGCAGAAATTAATGTCTCATTATTGGAGGGCATAAAAGGTAAAATAGGTTTAAATGACCCTAACTTACGTTTATTTATAACCTCAACAGTAAGTTCTTGAACAAGTTGAGTAGGTTATCCTCTATTCACAAACATGTTTTCTAACAGTTGACACTCAGTCAGGAAGTCAGTTTCTACAGAACACATCCTGGCTGCTCTAACCAGTTGACCCTTGACAATAGAACGTTTCTGTTTGTAAGGGTGTGCACTAGACAAATGCAAGAAAGAATTACAATAAGTTGGTTTCCTATAGATAGTGGAACACAACTTATTGTAAACTGGCACTTTAGATAGTTTGACATCCAAATAGTCAATACTGGATGAATTAAATTTGTATGTGAACTGAAGAAAAGAAGTTGTAGAATTGAAGTATTCTAAAAGCTTATCAGCCACAAGGCTGTCGCCTTTAAGGATGATAAAGATGTCGTCCAGAAATATTGTATAAAACAATAAAAGGTTAGAAATTTCTGATTTATCAAAAATGAATTGTTTTTCCCAATAGGCGACAGACAAGTTAGCTAAACTAGCCCCACATGGGGAGCCCATGGCTACCCCATGTTGCTGCAAAAACTATTGACCATTAAATGTAAAAAAGTTATTAGTCAAAATAATATCAAGAAGTTCAGAGACCACATCTATATCATTAGTTGAGGCTTTTAATTCTCTCAACATTAAAGACACCCATTCCACTGCCTTAATATGTGGAAGTGAAGTATAAAGGTTGACTACGTCAATAGTCAAAAAATTAAAGTCATGGTCGATAGACAAATTATTGAGACTCTGCAAAAAAGACCAAGAGTCCTTGCACACTTGTGGAATTTTTCTTAAATATTTTTGAAGTATGAAATCAACCACTTTAGCACAAGGGTACTTTAAAGATGCACGTCCATCTATAAGAGGTCTCATAGGGGGGTTCTGGGTGTCTTTATGAATTTTCGGAATGACAAACATAATAGGCAACTTTGGGAAAGGAATGTTGATGAAATTAAAAGTGTCTAAATCGATTTTTGCCTCAATAAATAGATCTCTGAAGTAGTTTTTAACTCTAGACAAAGCTACGTTGTATTCATTCAATGATACCCTAGAGTAAGCTAAATTATTTAATACTACTTCCATCCTGTTGTTATAATCTAGGGTATCAAAGATAACCAAACCGCCCCCCCTTATCAGGTTTAATACACCATACCATAGAAGATCTAATGAAGTTTAAAGCTTGGGTTTGTTCAAGAGAAACATTACATGGTCTAGAGTGGTTCACATACTTACGAGTGTGTGCAATGTGTCTAAAATCAAGTTCACAAACCCCTTCGAACACACGCAGCAAAGGGTGTAACGGGGGATTAAAGGTACTTAATAGTTTGAATGGAACATGGGAAGCATCGTGATTACCTAGAAGGAAAGAAAGATTTAATTTCCTCACAAAGCATTTCAAGTCCATCAATGCTTTAGCAATGTTCATGTTTTTTCTAGGTACAAAAGTGTAACCCTTTGCTAGAAGTTCCACCAAGTCAGGTTCTATGGTGATTGACGAAAAGTTGTAAAAGTAAAAGTCACCATTAACATTCTTTAATATAGACAGTTTTGTAGAGTCACAATCCAATAAGGGGGGAGGAACAACACTCATCTCTTCCTCTTGTTGTTCCAGGGTCTGTTCCTCTGGTTCCGAGATCGTTGTGGTTTCGATGAGTTCTTGGAGGAAACCCCTTGGTGAAAAACCTGTTCTTGTAGATGGTTATTAGTAGCTTGGGTAGGACGATGCATGTTATTGTTGTTATTATTAATAGATTGTAGTCTTTCGCTACGCCTTAATGGTTCAGGTTCTTAAACAATATTAACGTCCAAACCTGTATTAACATCCCCCGAACAATCTAAAGAATTAGTCGAGTTCAGCTGGCTAGGCTTGTTCGTGTAGTTTTTGTTGCGCCAAACCTGAGCTAAATGGGGTTTAGGATAAGCTACCCCATTAGCATAAGCTACACTGTCTCTGTTTAATTTCTTGATTTTATTAAATTTAAATTTTTCTTAAAGTTGATCAATACTAGTGAAGACTCTTTCGTAGTCAAATTTGTATCTAGCAAAGTTTACATTGGACATGATGTCTTTGTCAAGTTCATTTACTTTAACGGTAATATTGTCAATTTGAATGGAATAATGTTTTATCATTAGTTCCATCAATGAAAAACCAGAAAGATTAAACAAGTCTAACAGTTCTTTATGGAATGGAGAGTCAGGAAGTAAGCCTGTCGAGTACTGAAAATGACGCAGACCCTTAGGTACCAACTCAGATGGTGGTCTCTGAACTTATTGATATTATTTTGACTAATAACTTTTTTACATTTAATGGTCAATATTTTTTGCAGCAACATGGAGTAGCCATGGGCTCCCCATGTGGGGCTAGTTTAGCTAACTTGTTTGTCGCCTATTGGGAAAAACAATTCATTTTTGATAAACCAGAAATTTCTAACCTTTTAGTGTTTTATACAAGATTTCTGGATGACATCTTTATCATCCTTAAAGGCGACAGCCTTGTGGCTGATAAGCTTTTAGAATACTTCAATTCTACAACTTCTTTTCTTCAGTTCACATACAAATTTAATTCATCCAGTATTGACTATTTGGATGTCAAACTATCTAAAGTGCCAGTTTACAATAAGTTGTGTTCTGCTATCTATAGGAAACCAACTTATTGTAATTCTTTCTTGCATTTCTCTAGTGCACACCCTTACAAACAGAAATGTTCTATTGTCAAGGGTCAACTGGTTAGAGCAGCCAGGATGTGTTCTGTAGAAACTGACTTCCTGACTGAGTGTCAACTGTTAGAAAACATGTTTGTGAATAGAGGATAACCTACTCAACTTGTTCAAGAACTTACTGTTGAGGTTATAAATAAACGTAAGTTAGGGTCATTTAAACCTATTTTACCTTTTATGCCCTCCAATAATGAGACATTAATTTCTGCAGTTGACGGGCAAGATGCCCTTTATATTATCAATGGCTCAACTAATTCTGTTCTGTTGAACATTAAAGAACCGGTGATATGCGATCTCTAAAAACAAGAGCGACAACACTCTAGCTAAGCACATTAACACTAACCCTGACCACTCCTTCTATTTTTTAGCCATAGACCAATTGATGCATGATATTAGAGGGGGGCCTACTTCTATATTATTAGAATGTCGTGAACTTGAATGGCAACTGTTATTAAATGCCTTTTGTCACCCTGGTCTTAAAGACAACTGTAACATTACTTGTCTTTTGAAATTAAAGAATTGTTTGAGATAAATAAGGGTTAAAAATTAAAAAAAATTTAATACATTTTAAAAATTCATTACATTTAAAATGTATTATTATTTAGTGTTAACATAATTTAATATGATTCAATTGACAAACAGTTCTTTTATTTTTTGGTGACTTTATAAAAGTTCCACACTTATTAGCTAGTATTGTCTAATAACATTGTCTATTACTGTCATACTAGTTAATATAAGTATGGTTGTAATGCTGTCAATACTTGTGTGCGCACTTGATGTCTTGATTCATGTTTACTTGTTTCGAGTTGCGCCACTTATTTATTTTTATTTTTATTTATTATGTGCATATTTATGTGGTCATCCTAGCACTTTTTTCACTTGTTCTATTTGTTCTGAATTGTACCATGTATTTACTCATTTATGCGCTTTTCTATCCATCATGTGCATATTTACATGGTTACTTCAAGGACAATTTGTCTGTGGATGGCTCTTTAAACTTTGAGCCTTACTTTATAGTAAGACTAACTGACTGGCTCAAAGTTTTGAGCGTTTTTGGATCGGAACTTTTAAAATAAATAGGTAAATAACTCAGGCAAGCGTCGACAGAGTGAGAAATAACATCCAATGTGTAGAAAATCCAAGCAATCCAGTCTTCTGAAACAGATAAATCAGTTTATTGCACAGATGAACCACGATAAGCGCTTTTTATTTGCTGGTATAGTGTGCTGGTGTGAATTTCTGCACATTCTTGGAGTTAACTCATTATGGTGGAGATTTGAAGCTTGCCAATGTACCACTTAGGTGTCGGAAGTTTGTTTTAAAGAAATTTCTAAAAGTACTTTGGGTGGCAGGGATCTCTGGTTCCAGTTTTATTTTGAAGGAGACTGTTTTATGGCCAGACTTGGCAAGTGATGAAGATCATAGCTCCTAATTGTCTAGATTTTTGCAGAATGTCCAGATTTTTTACTCATATTTTTGGTCTGCTCCTCATAAAATCTGTGGTTTTCTGGAAAATATTTGTGCACTGAAGTCAGTAAATAATGTGTGACATTTGAGGTTCAGACTTCATATCCTTCAGAAAATTCCATTCTGATGCAAAACCTATTATTCAAGTTTTTAAGTTGATGTCCAATATTTAAAATCTGTCCCTATTTTTGAGCCTTTGTCCCCCATTATTTATGCCTTTGTCCAGATTTCTTGTACTAAGAGATCGAGATGTATGATGAAGATACACAAGGGATGGTGCAAGATGCTCTAATATAAGTAAGGACAAGGTCCAACATGTTATTCCCCCTAGTGGATAGTCTGATTAATTGTTCCATGGCATTTGTATTGACAAAGTCCAGGAATCCCTGTGCTTGTACAACTTTTAAAATGTCTTAAACGGCTTTTCCACTTGTCTTTTCTGAAGAAGTCTTTCCATTTAGGAGGACAAAAACGTGTCTGGTTTTAAAATAAACTTGTTTTACGTTAAAAAGTACGTTTTTTGACTGCTGTCGTCAGTTTGCTGCTTGGTACTCCTTTTCGTTTTGTTTGTTCGAGGAGTTTCTTTCTTGTTACTTATTTTCTTGTTTGCAGATAAAAGTTCAAATAACACAAAGACTATGAAGAAATTGATTGCTTAGTAAAATTACTTTCTTAGTCCTTAACATTGTCATACCAAATCATACCTCTCAAATGTCCAGATTTTTGGCGCATATTTTGGTCTGTTCTGGCAAATCAATGGGATGATCTGAGGATTGAAGTTACTAAATAATGACATACATGTGAATTTCAGACTTCATATCCTTCAGAAAATGTATGTTAAAACAAACCATATTGTTCTAGATACTTTCTAAGTTTATAAAAGCAATATTTAAAATATGTCCCCATCTTTTGGCCTTTGTCCCCCCATTTTGTTCGGTTTTGTCCAGATTGCTTGCACTAAGAGATTGAGAGCTATGAATATTACCCATATATTCTATTCACTTTTAAACAGTAAGGAAAGAGAATTTTGAAAGGAAATGAAGGGGAAAGTTGTGAGGAAAAATAGAATATATTTTTCTCGTTAGAGAAGCAAGACAATGCCCATTGTCTTCACACTGGTAATTGTTTTAAATATAATGTGTCTTGTGATGGTTCTCTAAGTTTAATTTATAATGTTTTTAATGTTTTTTCGTTTCTTACTTCTTCATAATTGAATTCTCTTATGTACTACGTGTTCAGTTACATTTAACTCAACTGTCATTTTGGTAGTATGTTCATTAAATGTGAGATACATGTAAATAATCTCTTTCATCTCATCTCCTGTTTAGAGTACTTAACTACAAAAACATTTTACATATGTGTGTGTGTGTGTGTGTGTGTGTGTGTGTGTGTGTGTGTGTGTGTGTACGTGTATATACAGTTCTCTGATAACACACCTCTTATTTGAGTTGGGAAGGGGAAATGGGCTTGGAGGTACTGTTGCATTGGTCAATGTTTCCTCTGAAAATAATAAAATGCACCAGTTTGCCTTCCCTTACGAAATCACACCTCAAAGGTATTTTCCCCTCAGTATTGATACTCTGTGTATACTGCGCTTGGGGTAAGCTGATCTAATTAGTACTCTGATAATTGTAGGCTTACCTGATTCAGTCTCATCTCACAGCAAGAATGACTCAAATTTTATTTACCTTATGACTTCTTGTACTTGTTTGTAAAAGTTGGTGGCATCTGTCTTTCTCACTCGGGTATCAGGCACATAGCAGATTACTTTTGATGTTAATGTGAGCATTTACTTGCCCTAAACTGACAGCTGTTAGTAGCTTTACAGGCTCTGTTGTGGTGATTGTTTTAGCATGAATGGTAAAACTTGTTGAAGTGTAAAGCACTTGTAGGATTGGCTTGCTGGCATCCAATTTTTGCTCTGGCTGGCATTACGTGGGTCATTATTACTTTCACGTGGTGATCTTCTCTGAGGATTCGGTGAACCAGAGGTGAAGTGTTAAACCATTTTGGAAAGTGCTAAACATGCTTCTAGAGGGTTTTTTGTGAACCTTTTTTTCTGTCATGAAGGCACTTGCCTGTTTACTTCAGTATTAATCTCCTTCTTGTTTGCCTGCTTCACGTTTTAGTGACAAGGGAGATTTCACTCAGTTCTCCGGAGTGCTTCCCTTTCCTGTTGTGTTGTGTTGGTCACATACTGAACAGAGGTGTGCTTTGTAGTGGAAGGTTTGTGCTTTTCTCATCCACTTGGGTTGGAAATGCTGCAGAGGATGGAGATTGCCTTTCTTTAACCTAATTATTTACATTCTCTGATCATGGAGAATGTTGTTTTAAGCCATAACAGTGTTTCAAGGCAGGAGAAGCTGAAGTATGGAAAAGTTACATGCTGGGTATCTGTTCTCATTATTGTACTTTATTGTAGTGCTGGGTAGGAGGAATTTACATGATTTAAAGTAAAGAACCAGAGGGGGGAAGCAAAGGGGTAAGGGAAAATGAAAACATGAGAAAGTTAAAGGGACATGAAACGAATGAAAAAATAAAAGAGAGTGAGAGGGATGGACAGTGAAGGAGTCAAAGGACAGAGGAGAATAAGAAATAAGAAAGGAAAATATATGTAGAAATAAATATATACATGTATATATATATATATATACACACACACACACACACACACACACACATATATATATATATATATATATATATATATATATATATATACACACACACACACACATATATATATATATATATATATATATATATATATATATATATATATATATATACAGACACACACATATATATATATATATATATATATATATATATATATATATATATATATATATATATACACACACACACAGTACATATATATATATATATATATATATATATATATATATATACATACATATATATATAAGTGATTGGTACTTTTTCATTCATTTGGACTTCTAGATTTGATATAAGAGAACAAACATATTTACATTTGTTATATCATCTCTCCTTCCCATATCCAAATTGATTCAGTTGTCTCATCTGTTTCTACTCTCACCACCTTCTCATTGGAAAAACAAATCTTTGTACTTCATAGATCTCCACATTAGACGTTCGCTGTAGAGTTCTATTAATGCTATTAATTCTCTATTCTTTGATTCTAGTTAGATAGTAAAGCATAGTCGAGTGGATCTCACATTTACTTGGGTAAGAATTTTGTGAATTCCACGTATTTCATAGAATTATTCACTTGATTTATTAGTATTTTTCCTTTTTTATCATTTCTGAAATATTGGTTTTAACTCTGCAAAAAATTACAGAACGTATACTCATACAATATTTACTTAGATCGACTTATGACGATTATAATATAGTCTTAATATATTTTATAGATGGACTTAACTCTGTTATATTTAAATGTCAGTGGTTTAAACAATCCAAGGAAAACATCTAACCTGCTTCATTATTTAAAAGCAAACAAAGCTCAAGTTATATTCCTTCAAGAAACACACATTACATATACAGACAATAATGTATGGAATACCAGTAATTATTCAGTTGTGGCACAGTACTCATTTAAAAGCAAGAGAAGAGGAGTGATGATTTTATGGAAAAAATGCTATCTCATCAAAAATCATTCATAAATAAGAGGACCAAGATGGCCTCTTAACTCCCATTGTTATAAAACATAATAAATTATTGATGTAAATGTGTTTTAGTTTCCTGGAATGGGTCAAAATTTAGCTAAAAAGTATATAGACATTATTCTAAATGAATATAAATGGACTTTAATTAAATGAGCTGACTTTAAGTGTTTATTAGATTATTCAGATTGTAGTAATGAAAGAAAATAAGAATGACTTCAACTGTGAAAATGCTTACAAACTGATTGAAAATCTTAACTTTAAGGATAAATTCAGTCTGAGAGATTTTAAATCATTACCCTTTCTCATTACTCCCACAAATATGGTACACAAACTAGAAATGATAGAATACTAGTATGCTGGGACATAATTTAAAGATACCCACATTCAATATCATACCCTGTCCTATTTCTGATCACAATGCCCTTACTCTAAATTTGCATACATTCTTCAAAATTACCTTATTTAACCAGACTACCTGCTTATATAACAAAATTAAAAGATTTCAAACCCTGGCTCCATTCTGAACTGAATCGGTGCTTAGAAACAAATAGTACTGATGGAGTTAATATAGTTATGATCTGGGACTTTTTAAAATTTTATATTTTTGGTAAAATTCTAGTTTGGTGTAAGCAGAAAACAAGAATGGGAATCAAAACTATCAAACATACAATCACAACTTCAAGAGACTAAAAATCAATATAAAAAAGATAGGTCTACAGTACAAATAACATAGAGTCTAAATAAGAACTACATGGCTATGTTATCACATAAAACAGCCACAGCTTTAGAAAACTTAAAGTAGCTTCTTATGCTATGTCTCTTAAACACATGCATAATCTAACTAAAAAAGTAAAAATACAATCAAAAAGCAATAGCATGTTAGAACTAAAAGATATTAATAACAACAAATCATACACAGACAATGGTCCTTGATGCTTTCTGACGTCATTGCATATTTGTAAATTCAAAATCTAAACATGAAGATCTTGATTTGTCCTTTTTTAAAAAGATGCCCTCTGAACTAAAAGAAAATTGACACAAAGATAATACTTTTAAAGGGATTGTGACAAAATCAAACAATTTAAATCTAGTAAAGCCCCAGGTATAGATAGACTAATAATAGTAATATATAAATTATTCTCCCCATCTATTGTCTCACTTTTCCATAAAATGCTTATATTAGTTCATACACATGAGATAATTTTCTCCTTATGGAAATATTCATCCCCATACTAAAAGAAAATAAAAATTCTCTACTCTGTTCTTCATACAGACCCAAGTCACTTCTAAACAATGGTTATAACATTTTCATGTCTGCCCTTTCAAACAGATTAAAAATAACTAAACAATAAAACAGTAGCCGAACTTAACTTCAACAAAATAAAAAAACTATCACAAATCATTAATATAGAACAAACTGGATTTGTATAGCAAAGACAAACTCAAAACAATATCAAATGTTTATTAACCCTTTTAGATTCTGTAAATAACAAAAATGAAGAAGTTCTTATTAGCCTAGATGTTGAAAAAGTTGTTAAGTCTTTACATCAGAATTATCTATTTCAGCTCTAAGAATCATTTGGTTTTACTTTTCAGTTCATTTCCCTTATTAAAAAAAAATATAAAGATAAAACATACATTAAATTAGAGCCCTTCACTCCTGAATCCATTTCCCTTACTAAGGGTACTAAACTGGGATATCCCCTTGCTCCTATTTTATTTGCTATAGCCATTGAAGCTCTATCAATTTTAATTTGAAATAATGCAAATATCAATGGTATAGAAATTTTGGAAAATTACACTTCCAAAACGATGCTATTTGCCACTGATGTACTACTAACACTTTCCAACTCAAGATCAACTCTAGAAGGCTTAGATATTATCATAAAGCTATTTCAGTCATACCAAGGTCTGCACTTTAATAATCTAAAATACAAGTTTATATTTCAAAACAAAAAAAGGAAACTACAAACATGAAAAACATTATCACAGTACATAAACTACTTCCTTCAGATATTCAGGAATAACTGTAATGAATACTATTGAAGGAATAAGAACTACAAATTATAAAAACATTTTAAACTTAATCTCAAGTCTAACTAATAAATGGAGCAAAACTATGACATTCTTTGATAATAGAGTGTAATCAATAAAAAGGATTCTCTTTCCTAAACGATTATATAATACAAGTGTTAAACGTACATCCTGATAAATCACTTACTAAAGACATTAATAAACAATTACTAAAACTATTATGGTTTACAAACAAATCTTCAGTAGCCCTACATCATCATATTAAACACTGGAACTTAGGAGGTATTAACTTTCCTGATGTAGATACATATGTTAAAGCAACAATTTTTAAAACTATTCTAAACTGGATTAATCTTAATTATAACTCAAACTAGAAAACATTACATTTCAATCCACTTAATTTTATTTATTTATTTACTGACATTTATTTATTGACATTTGTTAACTGGATTGGTCCATCTGGGCCAGGAGCCCATTTTCAGTGGAGGTCCGAGGAGAAAAGCTCCAATTACATACAATAAAGTATACATGATAGTTTAACAAGCCAGATAGTACAATGACCAATTTAAAAAAAAAAAGAGATTCAGCTGAGAAAAATAAATTAATACTAATGATGACTTAACAGGAAATAATAGCAGTATAAATCCAAGTATTTTTTGCCATTACCTTTGTAACAATATTCAATATAACTCTCCCTCCCTGTTATCCTTTTCTTTTATGAACCATATCTTAAATTCTTTCTAAAATATCATACTCAGCAAACTACAGGTGAAACTTTCGTTTAAGACTACCATTCCATTTAGTATAAACAAATCTTTCTTTAATAAAGTCTCTACACTTAAACTTGACTTTTGGGAGACCAAAAGCTTTTCTTGCTGTTATCAATGATTTAAAGAACTAAAAGTAAAAGCTCTTCAACTGCTTATAAATGATTATGATTTGAATCCTCAAGACTGGTAACTTTTGCAGAAAATTAAAATACAAGTTCAAGACGAATGCTTATTACTTGCAGATTCATTTCCTAATGAAAACCCTAAACTAATTCAACTTTTCTGTGATATATTATACAACACATCTAAGGTAGAAAACCTTATATCCAAATTGAATGTTTACTTAAGAGCAGAAATCCCAAATATTAAATTCTATAAAATATACAGGTTGGTCTCAACACTAGCATAGATTTACTTGAACATTTTTATACAGATCTTTCTCTAAATAGAATTTCAAAAAAATAGAAAAATAAAAATAAAAACAGCATAATTAAATGTTGGAGGTGTACCAAGATTTGTAATACAGATCGGATGCATATATTTTTGACTGTCCATCTTTGAAACTTTTTTTGGAATTCCATAGAAGATTTCATGAATGCTTTATGGTTTCATTCTTTTTCTTTAACTAGGGTTTTAGTTCTATTTAATATAAATTATAACCACAAGTTGAATAATGAGAATCTCTACCTACTAGGTTTCAATTTCACTGCCATCCTTTGAAGAATGTTTATCTTCATTAAAAGAAGTAGCTTTAACTGAGACTAAAATAAAGAAGAGTAGGTTATTTCCTAAGATCCTTGTCAATAATTATTGGACAAAAGTATTATCTCTAATTGATTTTTTCAGCAGAACTCTGCTTCCTAAATGCATTTCTCAAGATGATTACTGTTTATATAACATATATTACTACTTACTATACTGAACTTTAGTTTCTGGAGTGCTACAATTTGTTTTAAGTAATATCTCACAGGCATGTTGTATATATTGTATATATTTTTTTCCTTGAAAAAAAAGAGACTATTTTCTTTTCTATACAATTGTATTGATGCTATTTACAACTGTATTAAATCTATTTCTGTTTATCTGTTAAAAATACAAAAAAATCTGAAGAAAAAATAGACATGCATTATAATACCTTTTGGGAATTCAGCCACCATGGGGAAACTACATCAATAAAACACCCCTTAAGACTTGACCCTTTAGTCAGGGATCTGGGAATTCATGTAGTTAGTAGCCTGGCCTTCAACCAACATGTATCCAAAGCAGTTAGAAGTTATCTCTGTGTTGCTCAACTTATAACTAAAGGTATGTCATCTAGTTCCAGGGAAGCCATCATACCACTGTACTTGGTCTTCATCAGACCCATCATAGATCATAATTCATCCTTCAGTATGTACATGACCAGACACATGCAGCAACTGAAATGTCTGCTAAGATTCCTTACAAAAAGAATACAGGGAATAAACACAATGTCCTATGCACATTACCTCAAAAACCCTATTTCTAAACTCAGTGTCATATAGACTACTGAGTGGCGAACTATGTCTGGCATACAAGGCATCATTGGACCCAGCTATAATGAACCTTTTGCACATCTGCAAGACAAACAGGATCAGAACTACTAGATCCAAGATGAAAATTTTGTTTGTGACATAAATAGGGCATGCTGGCTAGACAAATATGTATCTCACAGATTTTTCATTCTCTGGAATGTGCTCCCCATCCATGTGAAGCAAAGTCCCTCCCTAACCCTGTTTAAGCATAACTTTTACCAGCTGAAGAAAAATTGGAAATTCAGCCCTGTTCTGATGCCTATGTCTCTTATGGACAGCAGCAGCCAGTAAATTATGTCATAATCAAAACTCAGCCCCTCCCTATGTAAACATCTAAAACATCCAATGTGTGGGTCACACTTGGGTTGCACTGCTAGACTTATAAAGGCCCTAGCAGTCATTAGATTCATGTACATCTATGAACCTATGATGGCAATGTGCAATGACACATTGGCACTGTCTGCAATGCTTCTGTGACAGGGATCATCCATATCACTATCACTGCAGGCCTCAGTGGAGATACAAGATGACTTCATGATATCACCAGATCAGGGTGGGACTCCAGTAACTGTGATTCCTGCCCAGGGTCCCCATGAGTCCATTTCCCACATATGAAATTCATACTGCCACAAATGTGTGTAGACCTACCATAGGGGAGAGGTGGGAATGGTACAGCCATGACTCCAAGTCAGCCCTGATCTGGGTATAATATCAGGCTTAACTCAAGGGATATCCAGGTCAGTGTTCCAGCCAAGGGTGTGTGCTACCAACAGCATTGTGGAGATCCTGAGTGTGATTCAGGGCTTGTGTGATGTGGTGTGGCATAAAGAACAGTTGCTGTTGCTCAGGTCTCTGTTGGCAATTGTTACCTCAATGGGTGCTTCACTGAGACTCATGCATCTGTCCTCTGATCTGTTTCTCCACAACATCTAACCTGTGGCCATGGGAAAGTGGAGATGTGAACAGGCCGTACACATAGGTTCATAGGAAGGTACTAGGCTATCTTCCCGAAGGCATTTATAAGCCTAGCCGGAATGTGTTGGCTTTCTCTGCCCCCTTAGATTAGTTCCCTGTGCCTCTGTCCAGCAGAACCACTGACGTGATCCCTGGGGTAAACTTTCTGTTTCCCTTCTACTCATCAAGGTTTCTCTTGAAGAGGGTTAGTGAAGAGCTCTGCCTAATGTAGACTGGAATCTTGTTCTAGAGCATGGGAAGTCTCTGGGACAGGAATCTATCCCTCCAGTACGTCCTATTTATTGTTGTGGTGAGGTTTAGATCCCTGGAGCGTGTGGCTCGAGGGGATATTGTTTTCTTTAGGTGGAGCATGTCCATCAATTCTGGGTTGGACACGGCCTTGCATGTCAGGCAGAGATCACCTCAGAGTAGGCGGTATGCAACCGAGTACAGCTGGAGTTTCTTCAATTGAGCTGCATAGGGCATCTGCTTCAGGCCAATGATCCTCTTGGTGAGGAACTTCTGTGGTCTTTCCAGTTGTTGCAGGGGTCTTGTAAGGTACATCCCAAACGGGGCATTGTACTCTATGATGGGTCTGATAAGTAATGCATAGAGGGGCCCAATGACCTCTTTCGATCTGGATGCAAACCCTTTTGTGATTAGGTGGGCCACATAGAAGGATTTTCTAACCACTTTGGCAATGTGATTATCAAAGAAGAGGTTACTATCTACTTGGGTCCCCAAATCCCTTATTATATCTTCTGTATTTAGGGGGCTACCACCTATGCGTTAGTTTGTGGGTACTTTGTTTTTTCCAAACAGGATGACTATGCACTTTTTGGCATTTAGCTTGAGGCCATGGTTTTGACACCAGGTATCTGTCTCAGTGAGACCCTTTTGGAGGATGTCTGTGTCAGCCGGAGAGTCAATTATAGCCCCTAGTTTGCAGTCGTCTGTGAACTTGGTCAGCCATAGTCCTCCTGTGTTTGCCTGTACCTCTGAGAAGTATATGCCGAACAGGAGGGGTCCTAGGACTGAGCTCTGGGGAACGCCACTTGTAACCGGTTTAGAGTCAGACCTAGCTCCTGCAACTTTTACCTTGTGGGTTCTGTCTGTGAGCCAGTTGGCAACCCATCTCGTGATGTAGGAGTTTATGTTCAGGCTGGTGAGCTTGTCTATAATACCTGAGTGGGGAATGGTGTCGAAGGCATTTGCGAGGTCTAGGTAGGCTGTGTGGACCACCTTTCCCTCGTCTATAGCCTTGGTAACTGTCTCAAAGAAGTCCACCAGGTTTAGGAGGCATGATCTGCCCTTAAAGCCGAACTGGGTAGGGTCCAGTGTTTGGAGGTTTCCAATGTCTCTGTTAATGAGATCCATGATGATGCACTCCATAGCTTTGCAGACCAAGCTAGTCAGGCTTATAGGGCAGCCCTACTCAGATTATACAAACCACTGCTGAGATGGCTTCATTTTCAGCTTTGGTCACACAGACTGCCATCTCTGGCTATTTGTGGTCTTAAAGTCATGGGTACCAATACTCCGTGAGCTCAACATTTTGGACCCTTCACAAGACTAATGCATATGGTTCTACAGTTATGTATTATTTATTTATTTACTTATTTGACATTTGTTAACCAGGTTAGTCCAATTGAGCCAGAGGCCCATTTTCAGTGGAGAACCGAAGAGAAAAGCTCCAGATAATTTATGATCTTATAAAAGTTAGCAACATAACAAAACGGACAATTGTACAGAACACATAACATGAGGTATATTAGCTACAGTTCATCTCACTGTATACTGAAATAGAAATAAGAAATTAAATTACAAAAAAGTACAGTATATGAGATACACCCATAGTATTTGACAAAATGAGACATGGTGTTGACATAACTCTGGAAGAATAATATAGAATTACATTACAGAAAGAAGAGGATAAAAAACGGGTGATATATCATAGATGAGTACAACATGAGTAAGTGATATTGTTGTCATGTGGGGGTCTGACATGGGCAGACCAGGTTTTTGGAGATAGTGTTTAAGTTCACATTTAAACAGGTATTTTTGGGGAGATTTGTCTTATATTAAGGGGGAGTGTGTTCCAGGTATGGGCTACTGAGAACTTATCCAATTTTCTTGTTAGGTTTGTAGATATCAAGGAGGAGTTTGTCAGTTCTGCAAAGGTGATGACGGGGGTGTAGTAAGATACTAGGTTAGAGATGGAGGGCCAGGAACAGAGATCGTTCAGAATGGAGTGGGTAATATGTAGTTGATGAAGTAATAGTTGGTTACAGAATTTGAGCCACTGAAGTGCTTTAAGGGTGAGACAGTGATAGGAATTGTAAGGGAGATTAGTGGCAAATCTGGCTATTTTACTGTAAGTTTGTTCAAGTTTGTTGAGTAGTGTAATTTGAAAATTTGTGAGAATATGGGCTGCATACAACAGACAGGATAATAGGAGAGACTGAGCTAGGGAGAGTTTGGAGTAAGGAATTTCTGATTACGATAGATTAGACCAAGTTTCTGGTAGGTTTTTTTTATACATTGTTGGATGTGTACATCACATTTTAGTTCATTGTCAATAGTGCTGCCAAGTAGTTTGGTATGGGGTTTGGGTTTAATGATGGTACTGCTGAGGGAGGTGATGGAGAAGGATGGTTTGAGATGTGCCAGTGTTCTAGGAAAGAAGAGAAGGAGTTTAGTTTTTTAGGGTTAAATACCAGCTGGTTGTCTGAGAGCCATATTTCAACTGAAGAAAAGGTGTCCTCAGTTAGAGCTAAGAGATCGGGGATACTATGAGCAGTGGTAATAAGAGTAGACTCATCAGCATATTGTAGGAGTGTTGAGAAGTTACAGACTAAATGTAGATTGTTAGTGAAAATATTGAACAAGAGAGGGCCTAAGACAGATCCTTAAGGAACACCAGTGTTGACTGGAAGGAAGGGGGAGAAAACAGTTTTCCAGAAAATGGATTGTTGCCTATTGGTGAAGTAACTTGAGAACCAGTTTATAGAGGAACCAGAGAGATGGAGGTTGGAAAGTTTAGTTAGAAGTTTAGAGTGAGTGACACTGTCAAAGGCCTTAGAGAGATCAAAGAATAAACAGGAGACTAACATGTTCTTGTCCCAGGCCTCTGCTACTGTTTGGGTGAAGAAAAGTAGTGCAGTGGAAGTGCTGTGGTGGGGTCTAAAACCATGTTGGGTGGAAGTAATCAGGTTATGATCAAGCAGGTGGTTGAGTAACTGGGTATGAATATACTTTTCCAGGATTTTGGAGATAGGGGACAGGATGGCAATGGACCTATAATTAGACAGATCGGTAGAGTTTCCGCCCTTATGAAGAGGGATAGTGTAGAAGGATTTCCATGTATCAGGGGCACAGGTTTTGGTAATGGAATGATTTCTGAGTATGGAGACAGAGTAGGCAATGGATTCTGCAGCAATTCTAAGAAAGAAGGAAGGCAGCATCTCAGCAAAGGGGGAGCGAGGTTTGAGTTTGAAAAGGAGAGATTTGATGAGGGAGGTGGAGACAGGTGTGAAAGAGAAGGTATTGAAAGGTGTTATGCTGGGGGTTGAAGGAGAGGAAGAGGAAGTATTACTATTTTGTGTAAGTTTTTGGATTGTTTCCATGAAATGTTTGTTAAGGAGAGTGGCAGTTTCAGTACCTGCATTATGTGGGAAGGGGTTGGTAGTTGGAGGGTTGCCAGGATAAAGAAGATGATTAATGGAAGTCCAGAATTTTTGGGAATTTTTATGTAGGCTACATTGATTGGAACAAAAGAAACTTTCTTATCATTGTTAACAAGTTTTTTGGATGAGTTTCTAAGCTCTTTATATCTTTGAAGTAGAATAGGGGACTTATTTTTGCCCCAGGCTTTCTAGATACTGTCTTTTTATGCATAATGGAGTGGGTATGTTTTGTGAGCCAGGGGGAAGAGTTAGACTTTATTCTGATTTTTCTGATTGGTGCCATGGAGTTAAGTATCTCCAGGAATATTTTATTGAAAGATGTTATGGCCTCGTTGAGAGGGAGGTGTTGAAGAAAGGACCATTTTATATTAGACAATGTGGAGGTAAAAGTATCTGGATAGAACTGGGTGAGTTTGCAACATTCCCTGTGAAGCTTGTCTTTGGGACTATGTTTGGAGAATCTATGGATATTGGTAGGGGAGTGGTCACCAAGAGAGTTAGAAAGTGTGCCAGGGTTATGATAAGGTTGGGAACTGAGGTAAGACTCCAGTCCAGGGTAGGTCTAGATGTAGAGTTTTTGAAATTCTGAGTAGGGGAGGATATGAGTTGGTGTAAGCCATGAAGGTTGAGACTATGACTAGGAGATGTAGTTGAGAGTTTAGTCCAATCAATATTAACGTCACCAAGGATAATGGTTTCATATGGAACATATTGAGCAAGCCAGGAGAGAATGTTCTCAAGGATGGGAATATTATTTCCAGAAGTTATGTAGATGGAGGTTATGGCAAATTTTTTATGTGAATTTAGGTGACAATTTACAATAAGGGGTTCTGCAGCTTCAAAGCTAGGTATAGAAGTGGAGAGAGATTGAGTTGTTCAGTATAGAAGATGGCAACACCTCCACCCCTCTGGTTCTGTCAGTGCAGAAGATGTTATAGCCTGGAGGTAAGATTTCTGTGCTTGAGATATGGGGTTTCAACCAGATTTCAGACAGAGTTAAGATATGGTGGGAAATGTTGGCAATCCAGGAATGCAGTTCTGTGATTTTATTTACTAGGCTTTGGATATTTAAGGAGAGGATATGTGATGATTTAAGAGAAGGAGAGAGGGTGGGGGGACTGGGGAAGTGCAGTATGAGATGTGTATTTGAGGGAGGTAGGGGCTGATGGTCCTGGGTTGGGGAGGATGTCCCCGTCCAGTAAAAGTGTTTCCAGGAAAGTAGCAATATATGTGAGAAGGTTTAAGGTAGCAGCAATTCTTGGTTTTGGAGTAGAGGTAAGAGTGGTGTTTGAAATCTGTTAATCTTGAAAAGGTGTGAAGGTGAGATATGAAAGAGGGATGGAGAGATAAGCTATACGTGAAGGAGGTTGCTGGTGATGTGAGTGATGTGGAGAGCTGGAGATGGTGTTTGATAGTAAAGTGGAATGTGGTAAGAGGTTGATAGGGAAAGGAAAATGAGGAGGGAGGCAGAGAGATAAAGAGGTATCATGTTGAATGATACGTAGTATTGAAGAACGAAGAGTGGAGTTTAAACAATGGTAGTATGTTGCCCTAGCAAAGGATTCTGGGGACAAGGAGGGGCTACCAATGTAAAATATGTGACAAGGAGATAGAGGTAAGGTCGACAGATGTACGGGGGGAGGGATTAGAGGAGTGGGACTAGGGGGGAGGAGAGTGTGGTAGGAATGGAGGCAGTAGAGAGGAGTTGTTAACTGATAGGGACAGCTAATTGGCTAGAGGAGAGGAAAAGGTGTGGCATAGAGAGTATAAATGTAATGAAAGTTGGGGTGGGTGGAAATGGGGGTTGGGTAGAGGAGTGGAGTGAGCTCGAGCTCAGTGAGGGCAAACAGAGCAGGTTGGCCCAGCTGGAAGAGGCAAGAGAAATGGAAAAAAACAGTGAACAGGTACATTACACTCTTCCCAGAAAAAAATTACAGGTGACGGAGCAAAAATTAAGTTTACAGGCACAATTGTCTGGTGCTTTTATTATAGGGCAGTGCACTTTAGATGTATGTTTTTACTTTTAAACACTGCACATAGGTAAACTACAGGAGCACCAAGGGATTTGGCAAGGAAGAAACTGCTTGGGCACAGCCACAAAACACTAGTATTTCTTAAGCTATGCTGACATCTGGTGGCCGGAAAGGGAACTAGTACAGGAAAATATAAAAAAAAACAGGGGGAAATGAACATTCATCGAGTAGTCCCTGCGAGTGTGCAAGCCATAGAACAAATACTACTAAAACTACAATGTTTGATAAGAGAGAAAACAAGCACCTATGTTGTTTAAAAGAATGGGTGCTCTTCCCAATTTGTTATATCAAGTGTTTCCCAGGTTTTTTTATAGGGCACATGATAAAGGCTGGAGGAAGGGGGGTGGAACCAGCGATATACAGGTGCGGAGCAAGCTGAAAGAAAAGAGGAAAGGGTAAGCTTGAGTTACACTTTAGATGCACAGAGGTCGTAACTTAAGATGGAGAACAGTAAGAGATGAATATAAGATATTAAGCTGTGAATAGCAAAAGGGTCGGAGAAGACTTTAAGGATCAATATGAAGTCAAGGGACAGCAGAAGTTATGAGATTACAGTTTAAGAGTACAGAAAGGGCACATATAAGATGTAGTCTTCAATATCCTCTGTGGACAAATATGCACCAGGCTTGCTTGTGGCTGTTGTTTGTGTAATGGTTGATAAAGCTCTGTAGGTTCCTGAAATAGCACACTTCCTCAGGGTTTAGTCATTCAGTCCAGTAGTTTTACACATTCTCTGCCACATACTGCATTAAGCCACCTCAGTGGATGCCACCTGTATAACAACATGGCAATTCAACTCCTCCACTACAGGATGTGACCCCGACTCTGATAACCAGCTAGGGGAGTAACTTTTTATTGAACTGACTTCACCTGCACCTACCCCATGTCACTGTGTCCTCCAGATATCTGTATAAGTTATAATCACTATGACGTGTCCACCCACTAACCTGCATCAGTGTGGTTATATCTGATACAGAGAGTGGCCAGTCCTTGCACTGCCTCGTATATCCTGGGTGTCATACTGCATGCATTGTTGTACCCTGTGATGTCTGTGTCATGGTTCATATGTTACCTCTTTGTCAATCCTGCTGTGTACTGCAACTGTCTTCACCTTTACTGCTCCTGCCTATCCATCCCCAGACTCTACAACCTGCTCTTCCATTGCTGGTCCTATTTCTATGGTGTGCCCTAGCTGTTTCAGCAGTGTCATATTGTGCAACATGACATGTACCGTAGAGATTTTGCATATCAGAGCATATCAGAGCATCCCACTTGATGTGTTAAGGAAGTGGAAGAATCCTTTCAGTTGTTCATATACTTGCTCTATGACATGATGTTCTTCTACATAGGCTATGTTGTACTCCATCTCTGCCATAGTCTGGGGTTTCATCACTCACAGCTACAAGGCATATCGAGCACCACATACAGCACACATCAGTCACATTCCTATATGTTGCCTGCTCCCCATGTGCATACTAGTAGTTGTACCTCCAGACTAGATGACCCTGTGGGAATCCCCCTCCACTTAACTGTTGTTATAAGTCGGGTATCTGTTTTATGTGTAATCAGGGGAACTGTCTGGATGGTACAGGGACATATTATATATAGTGTCCATGCATTACTTATCATCTGGGAGTTGAAGGGGTGGAATTATTTTTGTTAATATACCTCTGTCCTTGTGGACCAGGTGGTGCCTTGATAGCAATGCTTGTGCAGTCTACAGCTACCAGGACCCCAGGGAAATGTGCTATTTTGTAAAATGCCCACAGAGTGGTGGTTCTCTCCTCTGCAGTTCTCGGGAATACAGCACGCTCTTTCAAATGCTGTAGCATTATGTTGAGAAACTGTCATTGGATACACAAGACTTACAGGTCACTGAAAAACCTCCAAAATTAGGATTGTTAATGGTGTATGTTCGTTTTTGTCCACTAGGACTGATCATACATGCATTCTCCCAATTTTCCTTGAGGGTGACACAGTTTGACTAGGTGACATATGGTCCACTTTCTGCTCATTCAAAATGATGTCATGCATGGTACTGAAGCTACATTCTGCGGTCCTGTAGAGCACCATGACATACAATGTCATGGGCACTAGCTTCTATAGTGGTAACAATGGAAAGCTGTTTTGCAACTGCTGCTGTTACTCCTAGCATATCCATTAGCTTAAACAGTAAAAAATCCTAGTGTTTAGAATATGTTTATGCAGTGGTGGAGTGTGCCTACTTTATAAACTTCTGAAACACTTCACTATTTTTGGTGCCATTATTTGCATATTTCATGTGCGTCATTTACATAGCATTCCCCATTTCCATATCATTTCATAGTTATCAGCATGCACTGCATGCCTCACTTCTGTTTTCATTGTGCAGCCATGCTAACTTTCTCTCTGAATTGCAAACTCTGCACACAGCGCCCACTTGCACTATTTTGTGCTGCATAATGCATAAACATATATCAGTTCTGTCTGCAGTCTCAGAAAACTGAGCATTACTGCAGTACAGGTGCTTTGTAAGATGAAAGAGACAAGATTAACAGAACATTTTGCAAAATTAGATTAAAATAAAGTAGATGCAACTTACTACACATTAAAGCTTAGAACTTGAAAGTCACTGTACTGCTATCACTGTACATTGCTGCAACAGGCAGAACTCTGTAGATGTACTTTTTTTAAAAGAGAAATACACACTTTGCAAAAAATAAGTCTTGTTGTTGAATCTGAAGACTTGTAAATCAGGGATGGAGCCTGCACTTCCTTGAACCATAAAATACAAGTGTCAGTTTTTGACCACTGTCTAGTATACAGGTATCACCAACCTTACAGTAATAACCCAGCCACTGGGGATGCACAAGCCAGTGCATTTCTTCGTGCCAGTCCCAAGCCCAGATAAATGGGGAGGGTTACGTCAGGAAGGGCATCTGGTGTAAAACCTCTGCCAAATAACATATGTGGACAACAATACAGATTTCCATACCAGATCGGTCGAGGCCTGGGTTAACAACGACTGCCACCAGTACTGTTAGCCAATAGGGTGCTGGCGGAAATTGGGCTACTGTTGGCCGAAGGAGAAGAAGAGGGGGAAGGCATGCCTGAAAGCAGAAAGGGAGGAGGAAGGTTAGGAATGTAGTAGTGAAGGTAGGAAATTTGAATGTTGGCAGTATGACTGGTACACAGAGAGAGCTAGCTGATATGATGGAGAGAAGGAAGGTTGATATATTGTGTGTGCAAGAGACCAGATGGATGGGGAGTAAGGCCAGGTGTATAGGAGGTGGGTTCAAATTGTTCTATCATGGTGTGAATGGGAGGAGAAATGGGGTAGGGGTTATCCTGAAGGAACAGTATGCCAAGAGTGTTTTGGAGGTGAAAAAGAGTGTCAGATAGAGTGATGTTTATGAAGTTGGAAATTGATGGTGTAATGATTAATGTTGTTAGTGCATACGCAAGTTGGGTGTGTGATGGATGAGAAAGAGAAATTTTGGAGTGAGCTGAATGAAGTGGTGGTGAGTGTACCCAAGGGTGAGAAACTGGTGATTGGAGCGTATTTCAATGGGCATGTTGGCGAAGGGAACACAGGGGATAAGGAAGTGATGGACAGGTATGGTGTTAAGCAAAGGAATGCAGAAGGTCAGATGGTAGTGGATTTTGCAAAAAAGATGGACATGGCTGTGGTGAATACATATTTTAACAAGAGGGAGGAGCATAGGGTTACATACAAGAGTGGATAAAGATGCACACAGGTGGATTATATCCTATGTAGGAGGGCCAGTCTGAAGGAGACTGGAGACTGTAAAGTGGTGACAGGGGAAAGTGCAGTTAGGCAGCATAGAATGGTGGTCTGTAGGATGATGTTGGTGATCAAGAAGAGGTGGACAAGTGTGAGAGCAGTGCCAAGGATCAAATGGTGGAAGTTGAAAAAGGGTGATTGCGAGCTGGAGTTCAGGGAACAGTTAAAACAGGCACTGGGGAGCAGTGAAGAGTTACCGAATTGCTGGGTAACTACAGCAGAGATGGTAAGGGAGACAGCTAGAAAGGTGCTTGGTATGACATCTGGACAAAGAAAGGAGGACAAGGAGACCTGGTGGTGGAATGAGGAAGTACAGTAGAGTATACAGAGGAAGAGGCTGGCGAAGAAGAAGTGGGATTGTCAGAGAGATGAAGAAAGTAGACAGGAGTATAAGGAGATGAGGAGCATGGCAAAGAGAGAGGAGGCCAAGGCTAAGGATAAGCCATATGGAGAGTTGTATGAAAGGTTGGACACTGAAGAGGGAGAAAAGGACCAGTACCGATTGGCTAGACAGAGGGACAGAGCTGGGAAAGATGTGCAGCAGGTAAGGGTGATAAAGGATAATGAGGGAAACATACTCACAAGCGAGGAGTGTGTGTTGAGCAGATGGAAAGGGTACTTTAAGGGGCTGATGAATGAAGAGAATGAGAGAGAGAAGGTTGGTTGATGTGGGGATAGTGAAACAGGAAGTGAAACAGATTGGCAAGGAGGAAGTAAGGACAGCTATGAAGAGGATGAAGAATGGAAAGGCTGTTGGTCCAGATGACATACCAGTGGAAGCATGGAGGTGCTTAGGAGAAATGGCAGTGGAGTTTTTAACCAGATTGTTTAATGAAATCTTGGAAAGTCAGAGGATGGCTGAGGAGTGGAGAAAAAGTGTTTTGGTACCTATTTTTAAGAATAAGGGTGATGTGCAGAGCTGTAGTAACTACAGAGGGATACACCTGATCAGTCACAGCTTGAAGTTATGGGAAAGAGTAGCAGAAGCTAGGTTAAGAAGTGAGGTGATGACTAGTGATCAGCAGTATGGTTTCATACCAGGAAAGAGCACTACAGATGCAATGTTTGTTCTGAGAGTATTGATGGGGAAATATAGAGAAGGTCAGAAGGAGTTGCATTGTTCTTTGTGGACATGGAGAAAGCATATGATAGGGTGCCTAGAGAGGAGTTGTGGTACTGTATGAGGAAGTAGGGTGTGGTAGAGAAGTATGTAAGAGTGGTACAGGATATGTACAAGGGTAGTGTGATAGTGGTGAGATCTGCAGTGGGAGAGACAGATGCATTTAAAGTGGAGGTAGGATTAAATCAAGGATCAGCTCTGAGCCCTTTCTTATTTGCAATGGTGATGGACAGGTTGACAGACGAGATCAGACAGGAGGACCCATGGACTATGATGTTTGCAGATGACATTGTGATATGTAGTGAGAGTAGGGCACAGGTTGAGGAGACCCTGAAGAGGTGGAGATATGCTCTAGAGAGGAGAGCAATGAAGGTCAGCAGGACTAAAACAGAATATATGTGTGTGAATGAGAGGGAGGACAGAGGAATGGTGAGGATGCAGGGAGTAGAGATGGCGAAGGTGGATGAGTTTAAGTACTTGGGATCAACAGTTCAGAGTAATGGTGAGTGTGGAATAGAGGTGAAGAAGAGAGTACAGGCAGGGTGGAATAGGTGCAGAAAATTGTCAGGAGTGATTTGTGACAGACGGGTACCAGTAAGAGTGAAAGGGAAGGTCTACAAGAGGGTAGTGAGACCAGCTATGTTGTATGGGTTGGAAACAGTGTCATTGACAAAAAGGCAGGAGTCAGAGCTGGAAGTGGCAGAGTTAAAGATGTTAAGATTTGCACTGACAAGGATGGACAGGATTAGGAATCAGTATATTAGAGGGTCAGCTCAGGTTGGACAGTTTGGAGACAAAGTCAGAGAGGTGAGATTGTGTTGGTTTGGACATGTGCTGAGGAGGGATGCTGGGTATATTGGGAAAAGAATGCTAAGAAGGGAGCTGCCAAGTAAGAGGAAAAGAGGAAGGCTAAGATACGGTTTATGGACGTGGTGAGAGAGGACATGCAGGTGTTTGGTGTGACAGAACAAGATGCAGAGGACAGGAAGAAATGGAAAAGTACAGTTGCATACACTTTTACCATAAATGTACATGTTTGAGTGTATTCACTGTTGCAGTCATCACACTTGGCTTATCCTGCCAGGGGTAGCCCTCAGCTGGCCCGAATACCAGAGGCTTAGTATTTCTGCATTGGTTGCTGTCACTCCAGGACTGACGTCAGGTCGTCAGTGGTATAAAATCAGGCAGCCAACGCCATTACATCAGTTTTTCTTACCCCAAATGTCAGGAGCCCCCAAATAGGGAGCTAGGTTATGGTGGAAGGACACCACCAGTAGAAAGTAAATACCAAAAATTCCCTGTAAAGAGTGAGGAACAGAGAGAGAGAGAGACAAGGGGAATGGAGGGTGGGAAACCAAGACTGCAACAGTGAATACACTTGAACATCTACATTTATGGAAGTGTACACTACTGTACTTTGTTCTTAGTGTTTCACTGTTGCAGTCATCACACTTGGGTTGATTCCCAAAGCTGAAGAAAAGGCTGGAGGCAGTCAAGAAGACTGGGGGCTGGCTAGGATGTCCTGCAAGACTGTGGTTGCAAAACCTGCCCTGGATTTGGAGAAGATAGGCAGGTGGTAATGCTTGGTGAAGGTATGAACAGAAGTCCATGTTGCAGCCTCTAGGATGTCCCTGGTGGGGACCCCTCTGAGAAAAGCTGCAGAGGAGGATGTTGCCCTGGTGGAATGCATCCTGACCCCCTAAGAGGGCAGTTTCCCATGCTGTGTGTAGCAGAAATGGATGCAGTGTGCTATCCATTTGGAGACTGTTTGTTTGGATATGGCCTTGCTCATTGCCCCTGCTGCAAAGCTGACTAGCAATTGGTCAGTTTTCCTAAAAGATTTAGTCCTATCCAGGTAGAATCTGAGCTATCTGTGCACATCTAGCAAATGCAGAATTCTTTCCCCCTTGTTTTGTGGGTTAGGGAAAAAGGTGGGCAAATTAATTGATTGGTTGAGAGCCACACTGGACACCACTTTAGGCATGAAAGTCGGGTTAGTCTTGAGGGAGACTCTGTCAGCATGGAAAATGATGAAGGGCTCTACAGCCATGAGTGCTTGTAGCTCTGAAACCCTTCTAGCTGAAGTGATGGCCAGAAGTAAGGCTGTTTTCCAAGAGAGGAATCTTAACTCTGCTGAAGCTGCAGGGTCAAAGGGAGGAAGGGTGAGCTTTACCAACACAAAATTAAGGTCCCAAGCTGGGGTAGGAGCTCTTCTGGATGGCCTTAAATTGTTAGCCTCTCTTAGGAATTGTTTGATGAGAGTGTGTTTGAAGAGAGGTGACTCTGTGCTGTAATGAGCAGAGATGGCAGAGGCATGAATTTTAACAGAAGAGAAGGACAGGCCCCTGTGTAGTAGGTCTGCTAGGTAATCCAGGATGAGAGGTAGGGAGGGCTGTGCTGTTTCAGCTACTTTAGCCTGGATCCAGGTGCAAAACCTTTTCCACTTGTCAGCATAGGATTTTCTAGTACTGGGGCATCTGGCCTCAGGTATAACATCCAGGACTTGTTTGTTTAGGCTGACAGCTTGAGGAGAGGTCAGAGTATAAGTCAGGCTGCCAGGTTCAGGGTCTGCAATTGTGGATGCATGAATTCTCCATTCTTCTGTGTCAGAAGAGTTGGGATCTGAGGTAGGTGCCATGGTGGCAGGGGTGAGAGGCTGTGCAGCAGTGGGCACCAATGCTGGCATGGCCAGTCTGGGGCAATCAAGATTGCCCTTGGTTTTTCCTCCCTTATTTTGAGCAGTACCCTTGAAATTAGTGGTAGGGGGGAAATGCATAGATCAAGAGGTTTACCCATTGGAAGGATAGAGCATCCACTTTCCAGGCTTTGCTATGAGGTTCCCTGGTGCAGAATTTGCTGAGCTGGTAATTGTTGTGGGAGGCAAAGAAGTCCACCTTTGGTATGTCCCATTTCTGGGTTACAAGGTTGAAGGTTCTGTGGTCTAGCTGCCACTCATGTGGGTATAGCAGGTTTCTGCTTAAATTGTTTGCCAGAGAGTTTAGGGAGCCTGGCAAGAATTGTGCTAGTAGGTGCATTTGCATGGCTGACGCCATGTGCCAAAGGGTCATGGTGAACCTGCAGAGAAGATAAGAGTGAGTTCCTCCCTCCTTGTTGATATACCACATCACTGTGGTGTTGTCTGTTTTGATCACTAGAGGCCCCGGGGAGAGTAGGGGTCTGAAAGCTGTCAGAGTGTGCTGAACAGCTAGCATCTCTTTTTGGTTGATGTGCAGATGTATTTGATTTGGGCTCCAGTGGCCCTGAATGCACCTGCCATCCAGGTGTACACCCCAGGCATAATCTGATGCATCTGTGGTGAGAGTCTGGGCAGCATGGGGTTGTGAGAAGGGAAGACCCTTGTTGTGGTTGCATGCTGCGGCCCACCAAAGAAAATATTTCCTTAGAAAGGGTATCCACGGGTATCACAGGTATGACAGTTTCCATGTCCTGACAGTGTTGACACCAAAGGCTTTTTAGATACCATTGTAGTTTCCTCATATGCAGTCTGGCATATGGAATGAGTAGAATGCAGGAGGCCATAAACCCCAGAACTTGCAGGATTTTCCTTGCGGATAACTGGGTTCTGGTGGCTAGTTGAGAGAAGTAGCCTGTCAGGTAGGCTTGTTTTTCTTTAGTAAGTAATGCCATCTGGGATGCTGTGTCCAGGCTTGCTCTTAGGAATACAATTTTTTGAGTGGGGACTAGTTTTGATTTCTTTTCGTTTATAGTATACCCCAGGGAGGTCCGTAGGTCCTTTACAAAGGTCAGGTGCTGTAACAGCTTTTCCTGACTGTTTGCCTGAATCAGGCAGTCATCTAAGAAAGGGTAAATTTGAATATTTCTTTGTCTGCAAAAGGCAATGGATGGAGCCAGGCATTTTATGAAAACTCTGGGAGCAGTGGATAAGCCAAAGGGAAGTGCAGAGAACTGAAAGTGCATAGATCCTGCCCTGAAACATAGATATTTCCTGCAAGATTCCCTGATTGGGATGTGTAGGTAGGTATCTTTTAGGTCTAAGGTGGTTAACCAAGCATCCTTGGAAAGCATAGGAAGAAGCTGCTGTAGGGTGAGCATTTTGAATTTTGGTATCACCAGGAACATGTTTAGAATTGAGAGAAAGAGGACTGGGCACCAGGTGCCCTCTTTTCTAGGTACCAGGAAAAGCCTGGAATAAAAACCTTGGCCTATCTGGTCTGCAGGAACAGGCTGTATTGCCCTCATGAAGAACAGGGAATGGACTTGTTCTTTGGCCTCTGCCCACTCGTTTGGAGGAAGATCTGGAAACCCTTTTGGGGTTGGCAGAGTGTGGAAATAAAATTTGTAATCCTGGGACACTATGTTGACGACCCATCGGTCGTTGGTAATAGAGGCCCAGTTGTTTGCATGGAAGGAGAGTTTTCATCCTAGGGGCACAAACAGGTGGGCAAAGGTAAGGGGTTGAGGTGTAAAGTCATTGTGAGTTCTTTCCATAAGGGGGTGGCTTAGCCCTTCCTGTTTTTGAAGTGGAGGAACTCCATTGCTTAGATCTCTGCATTCCCTGGGACTGCTGTCTGGGGGGTCTGCTTCCCCTAGATCTTGGCTGAGCTGGCCAGGAAGGGGCCAGAAAGGACCAGTGCTTGGATGGGCAATGCCTACTGAACCTCGGAGGCTGGACTTGTAAGAAGTCTTTAACTGTCTGCATAGATTTAGCTTTTTCTTCCATCTTTTTTAAGACCTCTTCTGCCTTGGTGACAAACACATTTTCTTTGTTAAATGGTGCATTCAATAGTTTTGATTTGACATGGTCTGGCAAGGTCTGTTCCTTAAGCCAAGCATGCCTTCTAAGTACAGGACCAGTGACTGCTGCCCTGCAAGATGCTTCTAGGGTGTCAAAGCCACATTGCAAGGTGTGTTTAGTAACTTGGCTTGCAGAATGCATAAGCTCTTGTAATTCTTTATTTTCTGCACAAGCAGGAAAGGTAGATATTTTTTGTTTGAGGAGTTTCAAGGTATGTTGCTGGTACTTCAGCATGTGGGACTGACAATTTAGTGCTCTAATGGCAAGAGTTGCAGAGGTGTATATTTTTTTACCCCATCTTTCTAAAGCTTGGGAATCCCTGTCCGAGAGGGTGGGATTCTTAGCTGTGGTTGCTTTAATTCCTTTAGGTCCCTGGGAGATGACCTCTGGGTCAGCAGTAGGATTTTTGAAAAGAAATTTATGAGAGTCAGGGACTCTGTAATACTGTCATGTTTCCTGGGATCAGGAGGAAGAGTGCCAGAAGTCAAACTGGATTCCATAAAGACATCATCCACAACATCCAAGACAGGAGGAATGGCTAAAGGTCTGTGCTGTGGTAAATCTAAGAATTCCCTGAGTCTCTTTTTGGACTAAGGATAGCCCTGACATTTCCACTGGAAATGATCCCTTAAAGTACGTAGGGTTTCACCAAATGAAAAAATCCTCTGGAGGAGAGGCTGAAGGAATGGATTTCTCTAAGCAGATAAGGGTTGCATGTCTTCATATTCAGAAACTTCAGAGCCATCGGACTCCTGGTCAGATAAAACTGCTGAGGACAAGTCTCTTTTTCTTTTGGAAGGGGTAGGTTGGCTTCCTCTAATAAGCATGATAAGGTCTTCCGCCATTTTAAGCATTTGAGATTGAGGCATGGAAGCAGGTGCCTGAGCTTGGGTCGTTGTTTTTTTAGGCATAGTTCATACCCTGGGCCTTAGATACTCAGTAGTTTTAGAAAGAACTGAAGACGCAAAAGAAGTCATTGGTTTGTGTCAAGTATCGGTAGTGCGAATAACTTCCTCGGAAGCAGGTGCCTGCTCAGAGGCTCCGGACCCATCCAAGGTGGAGACATCCGCAGGATCCTTTGACAAAGAAGAGTCTTGCTGCATACTGGACTCCGAATGGGTCTCAGTAACGGCCTGCAAATCCACAAAAGCATGCATCGAGGCAGCGAAAGAACCTCACTGAGGACCGGAGAACTGACGACTAGCTTAATGGAAGCGTCATCAGCAGTTTAGGACCTGTGCTGTCTGTCTCTGTCTTTATCCTTTCATTTTTTCAGAAGATCAGTAGCCATATGGGAATACGGGGACCGACAGCGAAAATATTTAGCTACAATAAGGGCCCAAAAACGTATAGTTCTGGTGTTGAAAAACCACAAAAGCGACAGCGAGGTATGTCGTGGTCTGGGCCTAAACAGGTGACACAGTAAGAATGGAAGTCTTGGTGTGGTATTTGCTTTCCACAGGCGATACAATTGTTAACTTTTGCTGACATTGGTTAGAGCAAGAAAAAAGGATCCCCAACAGGGTACTTAGCTTTAGAAGACTTCAACTTCAATTCAGAAATGAAAGCCGACCAGCATTCATGTGAACTGCTTCTGCTTTGGGCTCCTCGACAAGAAAGACTGATGTAATGGTGTCGGCTGCCTGATTTTATATCACTGACAACCTGATATCAGTCCTGGAGCGACAGCAACTGACACAGAACTACTAAACCTCTGGTATTCAGGCCGACTGATGGCTAGCCCTGGCAGGACAAGCCAAGTGTGATGACTGCAACAGTGAAACAAGAAGAACATCAGATGATCTGCTGTGGCAAACCCTAACAGGAACAGCCGAAAGAGAAGAAGAAGACCAACATTACAGTAAGAACTCAGACTGACAGATTTGGTGATCCAGTGACACACTGATCAATTTTTCCTTTAAAACATAAAGAATGCATATGATAAAAAATAAGACATGCAGCGGTTTTGAACTAAGAACCACAGAAGATAACAGCAGGGCAGGCTAATCAAAGACTACATTAGCAGCAGCTGCTGGAAGGTTTACCCATAGTAACATGACACTATTTGCTTTCACTGACATAGGGCAGTACGAATATGACACTTAAGGGCAATACAGATAGAACTATGTGCAGAAGATTAATGCTCTAGTGATTCCAGCCTTCCATCAACATCCATCAAAGAAAGGTCAGCTCACTTACACAAGTCATTACTGTTAACTTGTGTATTCCAGTATACCCAATGGGAACTGATTAAACAATTAGCTTTCCAATCAAATGATCTGTTCCTCCACAAGCTCACAAACATCAAATGCTTTACAAGTTTGAATTAAATGTTTAGACTGGAATTTTATTTCTGGGCTTGTTAGATCCGTCAGGATTTTTCTACAACAGATACAACTCTCCAGGAGCCTTAAATAATTGCATAAAAGATTAATCTAATTTTTTTCAGGCTTACTGTATCTTTAGACAACAGCTAATTAACTGATTTGCAACTCCTGCTTACTCTTTGATATCTAACTGTAGGAAAACATGGTCGTTTTTCCACTTAGTCATAGAAAGTTGGCAGACAGCTATCCTAAAGTCTGCTATTTCTAAAAAATCATAATACAGGCTGGCACTCACTTGTTATAGCCACTTCATTAAAAGAGACTTAAAGGAGAGAGAACTGCAGGCTGTTACTTAAGCTTAAAAGTAAACTGGTGTACAGTTAATCAAATGATGATAATGAATTTTATTGTAAACACCTGTGTAGTTTAATGCATTCCTGAAGATATTCCTCAGGGCTGAGTCAGTATAGTAGTTTCTTTTTAATATGGACATGACATGTGAAGTTATTACTTGAATTTAACACTAATTTAATAAGCAGACATCTCCTCACCTGGTTACTATACTACTGATGTACAAATATCCCAATGACAACTATAAAACAGTTTCCTCTTACCTGTGCTTTTCCTTGGGTAATGTGCTAATGTTATGTCCCAACAAAGCCAAAATTCTAATATACACCCTTATAAAGCTGTCATCAAAAACACTGTCCAGATTTAAAAATTTTTTTTCTGTCAATGGAATACAGACAGAAACTCCAAAATACTTAACAGGCCAGGGCATTATCCTTGCTTCTCAGCTTAAATATGACCTATATATCACTGAGTCACAGAAAGGCAAACACTGCAGTTGCAGTCTACACAGAATCGCCTATGCTAATTAGCCACATGCTTTCCACCGGAAATGTTTTGGGTAAGGCAGGTTACTTCGTACAGTCATGTTAATAAACATGGCAAAAGCTCACATTTACCCATTGCTTTCGATAGGTTAGAGGTAAGTGCTGAGGAGCGTACAGACAATTATGCATGTGAATGCATGTATGAATATATGAGGGGGGCTGTGTGTGTGTATGTGCGTGTGTGTGCATGTGTGTGCGTGTGTGAGAGTGTGTGTGAGTGTGTGTGTGTGAGTGTGTGAGTGAGTGTGTGTGTGTGTGTGTGTGTGTGTGTGTGTGTGTGTGTGTGTGTGTGTGTGTGTGTGTGTATGCATGAATGTGCGAATGTGTGTATCTGTATGGGTGAAAGGGTGAATGTACCTGTGCATGAAATTGGATGAAGAGGGCTGTGTGTGTGTGTGTGTGTGTGTGTGTGTGTGTGTGTGTGTGTGTGTGTGTGTGTGTGTGTGTGTAAGGAGGGGGATGTTATACCTTCTCATTCTCCTAGACTAACGAACAAATCCTGTAATATTTGGGGAGGCAACACTAGGCACCAGGAATACACTTTATATTAAAAAAGCTAACAGAACAAGTTTTGCAATACAAAATATATGAGGCAGGGCATCACTAGACACAAGGGATGCTCGTTATATCATGTTCTAAAGGCACCTACAAAGCTAACAGAACAAGTTTTTTATCACAAAAAAATTGAGGCAGGGGAAAAACTACACATCGGGGATACACTTTACATCATGCCATAAAGGCACTTAAAAAGATTCAGAATGTACCCTCTGCACTTACAAACAGCTCTACGGCAGCAATTACTCCACTTCATTACCACTAGACACCAGAGACAGTCATATTACAAGTCTTTAAAGAAAAAATATTAAACTAAAGGGGGGGGTGTTTCGAACCATCTACTTTTGGCACACAACCCAGATGCTGAGTAGTGTTAACAGTCTGCACCAGCACCACTAGACGACAAGTAAATTGTTAACATATCACCTTCACACCTCTCAGCTGTACAGATTTTTGTAGAATGCCCAGATTTTTGCCTCATATTTTTGGTCCGTTTTTCATAAAGTTGTGGTTCTCTGGCAAATTAGTGGCAAATCATTTAAGACTGAAGTTACAAAATAATGACAGACATTTGAGTTTCAGACTTCATACCCTTTAGAAAATTCAGACTAATGCAAAACCTGTTATTCTATCAACTTTCTAAGCTTGTAAGAGCAATATTTAAAAATTGTCCCTCTTTTTGAGCATTTGTCCCACTTTTATTTTTGGCTTTGCCCACATTTCTTGCTCTAAGAGGTTGAGAGGTATGATCACCTTACGTCTTTGGGAAAACAGTTAACGTAAATGGGGAGGGTAGTTTCAAACTTGTTATGTCTGCTTAGCTTTGTATCTTGTAAATACAGCTTCGGTGTTGTCTGTTGCTTTGTTTTCACAGCTTTTTATGCCATGATTGTTTAGAGAAATCATACACTATTTGATATGATTACTTTTATCTAACAGACTATAAATAGGTACAATCCAAGACAATTTGTTTCTGCCTGCTATTTTCCCATTTGCCTGCTGATTAAAATCTTGTCTTTTTACTCATTCAATGTTTTGCTGTATTATTGGGGAAACTCATAATTTTTTTTGTATTTTAACTGCTTTATACTTGTTAAAAATAAGGCTGACGACACATTACCTGTTGTGCAGACTTTTATGGATTTATACTATAAACTTGGGCAGTTTGATCAGTCTGCTGTATCAGACAGTTTTACTTATTATTTTTTTATCATTTTACAGTCAGTTTAAATGAGAGTGGCTTCCAGCGTAACCTATTAAACTTACTTATCGCTTCTTTATTATTTTATGTTTATTTAAAATGAGAGTGGATTCAGCTTACTTACCACTTCTTTATTATTTTATATTTTTTTAAATGAGTGGCTTGCAACTTGACCTGTTATGTTTAGACAATTGTGTTCAGAAAACCTTTATGAACTACTTGCTACTGATTCCATTACTTTTATGCTTGTTATACCTTACCTTGAGTTTACACTGCATGTTGTGTTTACTATGTTACCATTTTTACTAGTAGAATGGACAGGGAGACAGTATACTTTTTGTTGTGACCAAAAAAGGTTTGTTAGATGTTTACTCTGTTCAAACTCTGTATCTACCTTAAGAACATAGGAATTAATGTTAGACTAGCAATCGTGGGGACCATAAGATGCCTAGCCATTGACACTCTGATGTCCCCAAACTCGGACAGTAATCAAGGAGCCTGAATCCTCACCACTAACACTGGAGGGGGACATTCACTTGGAATACAAATGGATACACTCAGTATATCCAGATGCAGACCTTTTTGCATCAAGCACAATTTCCCTTAAGAGGACACAGGAAACACACTTAGCCTGTGGTCTGGGTGTGTCTGTCTTTCCTCAGGTCTCCAATAAGGCAACCCACTGGCACTGTGAAACAAGTGCTTTGTGTCCCTGCCCCAAGTAGCTGACACACACATACACACACACACACACACACACACACACACACACACACACACACACACACACACACACACACACACACACACACACACCTGGGAAAGGCTGTCACAGATTACCCACTCTACTAACTTTGCCCAGACTATAAGGTACTGTAGATTCACTGCCACCAGCCAGTTACTATAGGCTATAGGCTCTTAAAAGGGTATTCAGTTATGATGAGTGAAGTTAATATTAATACAAATGGTAATGTTGACCAAACAGCAAGGCTTTTAGGAGTGGCCAGAGTTATCACCAAATAAATATGTGCAAATACTCTCAGAGCCTGAATATTTTCTAAAAATAACCAGCCACAATGACAAGTTTAAATATATTTAATAATAAATAATAAAATAAAAAGTAAATACTAAATATCTATTTACAGTAAACAGCAGAATTTCAGCCACATGGAATATTAAAAATATCACTGATGGAAAATTTCACACAGTTATACAAAACAGTATTTAGCTAATCTCACTATCTATTCCTGATTGACTAAAATAATTACTGTTCCCTAGTTAAACTACATGCTACCACAAGACAAGATGATTTGGGTGAGTGGTCCTTGTAGTCAGATCCAACCCAGAATACAGAATGCTGAGGGCAAACTCCTAGTAATATATACATATTATTTTGGCTTACAGAATGTCATCACACACATCTGGTTATCTGACTCTGTTTCCCCTGCTATCACCAACACTAGAAGCTGACAAGACTTTAGCACCTATGTGCTACCATATATACAGATAGAGCTTTGTTCAGATCTCCTGGAAGTCATAAAACCATAAAACCATTTCACTCTTCCTACAAGAGCTACCAACTATTATCTAGCCAGTCATTGTGTCTCTGGCTCCATTCAAAACTGTGGGATAACATCTTTATGGCTTAACCCATAAAGTAATTTAATTTCAAGAATATTTTGCAAAATCAGGAGTATTAAGATTAACCTCATCACTTCTAGTATATGCTGTTACAATGTATATATTTTAAACAGTAACAATAATGCATGTACATTTCTTTTCCTTCCAACATGGCACACTGTTGATTTATTTTAATACAAGCAAACCTCACACATACATTTTCAGCACAAACATCTCTACAAATCAGTTTGATATACAAATGACATATAATTATTTACAAAATTCCAGCTAGCTGTGCTGGCATATGTTATAAATCCACTGCCCTATTTCTCCTGGCATGGCTGGCAAGTACCTCCTATCATCACAGACACTTTTAAGTAGACAAACATAAAAGTTCTCGATGCCTTTGTCAAGCAATTAATACTACTTACCTCCCAAATTGAGCAAGGCCTTACATAACAATCCTGGTGAATACCTGTGTTTACCCATCTATTCATGAAGACTAGCATTAAAGGTAGTCAAAGTAGTACTTTGTTTCACCTGAAGTAGCACTGTGTTTTATAAGCTGGGAATATGTGGTGTTAGAAAACTATCCCTCCAGGGACTGTTGTTTATGTTTTGATGTAGATTTAGGTCCCTCGTGGGGGGATTTGTAGTACAAGGAGAGCTGTGTTAATCTTCTGTGATAGTTGAAAGATTTAACACATTTAATTTTCTTGGTTTGAAATCTTTGTGGCCTTTCCAGTTAAGTGATATGCTTAGATTTGTATATACCAAAAGGGGTACTGTTTTTGATTATGTGTTTGATAAGGGAAGAATGCAAGGGTAGGGCGGTTTTTGAAAATATTTTGTTGACAATTAAATGGGCCAGAGAGAATAATTTCCTGACTATGAGAGAACGTGATCAAATGAGAGAGAGTTGTCACATAAGTACTGAGATCTCTTTATTACAATCTCTATCTGAAAATGAGTGCCATTTATAACACATTACGTGGGAGCAGCATTTTAGCCAAATGCTAGCTTGCTGCATTTTTTTTTTTTTTTGCATTTAACTTAAGATTATTTTCAGTACATCAGGTATGCACATATTTGAATCCATTCTGGAGTTCCTTAATTTCAGCGGATGAGCAAATAACAGTCCTCAGCAAATCTGGTCAGCCACATTTCTGGGATATTGGCTTGGATGTCTGCAAAACAAATGCCAAACAGGAGAGGGCCTAGCACTGTTCCCTGTGGCAGCCAGCTTATTACAATTATGCATTCAGAGATTGTACCAGCAACTTAAACAACCCGGGATCTGTTGAATAGTCAATTTGCAATCCGGCAGACAATGTAGGGGTTTACATTTAGTTTTTCTAATATTTCAGTAATTCCAGCATGGAGAGTTGCATTAAAAACCTTGACCAAATCAGGATAGGATGTGTGTACAGAGTAACCACTCTCCACAACCTCTGTAAACTTTTCAAAAAAGCCTACTAGGTTTGAAAGGTATGACCCACACTTCACAAAACCAAACTGAGTCAAACTTCACTCATGCAACCCGCACGCAAGGTCTCGCCCTGGTCTGTGACATTAATAGAACTTGTTGGCAGGATACATTTATGTCCCAACGACTCCCCCATCTGTGGAATAGAGTACCTCACTAGCCCTCTTTAACAGGAACCTGGACGACTGGTTGGGAAAAAAGAAAATATACCCCTGGGATCCCACTTGTGTCTCTGCTGGACAGGGAAAACAGGTGCTGGCTTTGTGGGAACATGGGTGAAATTCTTGACTAGGCTTATAAGGGTCTCTGGGCCAATAGCCTAGTATTGTCCTAGGAACCTATAAGTGAGATCTAGTTCGTTTAAGTTGCTTATATCTTCATAAATGAATAAACAGTAATAAAAATAAAAAGGCAGTATTTGCGTGAAACACAAGTTTATTTAACATTAAACACTGTCAAAGTCAAACCAACTATATGCGTTCACCAAGAAACATGAATTGGCTTAATCAGAGTCACTCAGTTATGATGTAACTTCCTTTATATACTCTAATGATTTTGCTTGCATCAGTGAAATTATCCTGACTAAACTTAAAGGTATACTTCCCCTGAATGTGTCATATACAGAATAACATGCTGTAAACCACAATAATTGGTACATTTAAGATAAAAATATTAGTGTTAATACTAATAATGAACATAATAGTATAAAACATAGTTAAAAAATAAACTTAAAAATACAAAACATAGTTGATCTGTAAGTTGCATTCAGATAAGTGTTTTCACAGTACACTTAAAATTAAATCTCTGCTGCCCTTTGCTTCAAAAAGGGAGCTAGTGAACAATATTAATTTAAACCTGGGTTGCAACAAGCATTTAATCTCAGTTGCCATTTAGTTTCTCTGGCTTCTAATTCTAATTCATCATCCCCACCCCTAGAGTCATTCTGCACTCTATCAATGACAAAGAATAAAAATCTCTTGTAACTGGGACATTCTGGAGTGTGACCATATAAAGTATTGTTGATTTTTTAATTTGTAATGTCTCTAAGGTGCTGAGTAATGCGATCCCGTAGCCTTCTTTTGGTCTTGCGTACGTAGAAACCAGGGCATGATAAGCATGTAGCTAAATAAACCACCATAGTGGTATTGCAGTTGCACCTGCCCGGGCATCCTATAGTACATTCAGAACTTCCTATAAAGATATTTGTACCATCATTTATATTTTTACAGATCTTTCAAGCACCACATTTGTACATCAATGACCTGTGCCTGCCTTGTTTTCTGTTGACACTTTCAAGAATATTTTTATATTAAGCCCTCTACTGTATACAACTTTAGGTTTATGTCCCAACTTTTCCTTCACTTCATTGTCAAAGTGAGTTTCCCATATATTATTAACACTTGATACCAAGTCTGATCTTTCTGTATTGTACTGTAATACCAGAACATTGATGTCTAGCTTGGCCATGTTGGTCCTTTTAGTATTTAGACCTGCTTTTAAAACAGGCTTAAATGTAGTATTTCTTTTAAGCATAACTTTTATCTCTTCACTTTCAGCAAAAGACTTAACAGGTAGCCTCTATTTCAGAACATTCAAATTAATGTATAGATCTCTTTTTTTAAATGTTTTGTCGCTACTAATAAGCCTAGATAACTTAATCATTTGGTCTTTTATTATACCCTTCCTCAGATGGAAGGGGTGGCAACTGTTGTAGTGCAGTAAAATATTGGAATATGTTTCCTTTCTGTGGATACTAATGGCCAAGGTGCCCCCAACAATGTCCAAGGTGCCCCCAACAATGTCCTTAGTCAACTCAATATCTAAAAATTCTATCTTATCACAGTGCCATTTATACGTGAACTCAAGGAAAGTGGTTGTGCCGTTGATGTATTTTATGAAGTCATTCATCACATGTTCCTCTCCTCGCCATAAAATTAGTATGTCATCCAGAAACCTCACATACAACAAAACATTGGCCATAAAGGCAGAGGAAAAAGACATATTTTCTCTTCCATTCTAGGAGAACCAGATTTGCAAAGCTAGGGGCACATTTGGCCCCCCATAGCCACTCCTGCTTCCTGATAATAGAATTTACCTTCAAAAATCATAAAGTTATTTTATTTTATTTTATTTTTATTTTACATTTGTTGACCAGGCTGGTCCAACTGGATTCATGTCCATTTTCAGCAGAGGCCCGGGGAGAAATGCTCCAAGTGAGGTACAATAAACATTGAGCATTATTCATTAAAAGCATTTAACAGTAAAAAAAGTTACACATATAGTTCAGAGAAGACAAAACAATGTTTTTACAGTGTTTGCAATAAGCAAAATAAGAACATCAAAGGGAAATAAGCAAATTCAAAATTAGTAGTAAGTTTTTGATAAGATTAGAAGCAAGATAAGTGAGAGTTCTAGGAGCAGAATGGTATCTAGTCAGGGTTAGAGCAGGGCAGAGCCAGTGAGTTAGGAGGTGAGTTCAGGGGCAGAGCCAGTGAGTTAGGAGGTGAGTTCAGGGGCAGAGCCAGTGAGTTAGGAGGTGAGTTCAGGGGCAGAGCCAGTGAGTTAGGAGGTGAGTTCAGGGGCAGAGCCAGTGAGTTAGGAAGGGAGTTCAGGGGCAGAGCCAGTGAGTTAGGAGGGGAGTTTTGAGTTGGGATTTGACGCTATCTGGTCAGGGTTAGAGCGGGGGCAGAGCCAGTGAGTTAGGAGGTGAGTTTTGAGTTGGGATTTGAAGCTATCTGGTCAGGGTTAGAGCAGGGGCAGAGCCAGTGAGTTAGGAGGGGAGTTCAGGGGCAGAGCCAGTGAGTTAGGAGGGGAGTTCAGGGGCAGAGCCAGTGAGTTAGGAGGTGAGTTTTGAGTTGGGATTTGAAACTGGGAAGAGTGGAGAGAGCAGTGAGGTTGGAAGGAAGGGAGTTCCAGGCTTTTCCAATTGTGTTGGAGAACAAGGACTCGCCTGCTAAGCTGTTGGATTTGCAGGTAGATATTAGAAGTTTGTTAGAGGAACGCAGACTTTTGAGATTACAATAAGGGCTAATGAGAGTTGTGAGTATAGGGGTGGTGGTAGGTTTGTAGAGGATTTTATGGGCTAAAGAGAGCTGGTGAAATAAGATGAGATTATGCAGTTCTAGCCATCCTAGTTGTTTTAAGTTTAGGCAGTGGCGAGTTCTAAAGGTAGAGCCAGTGGCAAATCTGGCAATACTGTTGTAGGCAACAGTTAGTTTGGAGAGGTTAGTTTTGGACAGATTTGTATAGATGGAGGAGGCGTACAGTAGGGTAGAAATCAAATGGGTACGTGCTATGGAAGTTCTGGCAAGTGGTGTAAGAAATGGTTTAATTTTGAACAAGGAGCCTAGTTTTCTGTTGACTAGTTTTATTGTGTTGTTAATGTGCAAGTCAAAGCATAGGTTGTTGTCTATCTCTACTCCGAGGAGCTTGGTGGAGGGGTCAGGAGATATGTAGGTGCCATTATTAGAGAAGACAGAGAAATTGAGTGGAGAAGATTTTCGGGTGGGGGAGAAAAGTAATAATTTGGTTTTCTTGGGGTTTAAGATTAGGCATCTGTTTAAGAACCATTTTTCAACATTTTGGAAAGTCTGTTGGGAAATAGAGTGTAATTCAGAGGGGGATGTGGCAGAACAAATCAAAGTAGAATCATCAGCATACTGTATACAGGTAGCAGAGGACAGACTGGTATGTAGGTCATTGATGAAGACTGAGAACAGAAGGGGGCCCAGTATTGATCCTTGGGGACTCCTAGGGTAATAGGTAGTAGGTTGGATAAGCTGTTTTCCCAGCACACTGCCTGTTGTCTGTTAAGAAGATATGATTTGAACCATTTTACTGCATTAGAGTCAAGAGCAAAAGTTTTAAGTAAGTTTAATAGTATCTGGTGGTTGACCATATCAAAAGTTTTGGATAGGTCAATAAAGAGAACAGAGGTTAGTATGTTAATGTTCCGTTTTTTGTTGATACAGTCAGTAAAAGAAAGAAGGGCTGAGGTGGTGCTGTGGTAAGGCCTGCAGCCATGTTGACAGTCGGCTAGTAGGTTGTGGTTTAATAGGTGCTTAAGAAGTTGTTTTTCGATGCATTTCTCCATGATTTTAGCTAAAGGGGAGAGTAAGGCTATGGGACGGTAGTTTGAGAGTTCTATAGAGATCCCTCCTTTATGCAGGGGAATGATATGTGAAATTTTCCAAAGTGAAGGAATGCAGCCTTCTACAATGGTTCTGTTAATCAGGATGGAAATGGGATAGGCTAATGAATTGGCTGCAATTTTTAGATACTGAGCTGGTAAAAGGTTAGCATAAGGCAAGGAGATTTTAAGTTTGTGGAGGAGAGAATGAATAAGTGAAGTGGGTACAGGTTGCAGTTGAAAGGTGGGAATGGAAGTGTTAGTAGAGGGGGAGTGAGAGGAGATATTAGGGGCTAGTTGGTTAGCTAGAGACTGGACAGTTTCAGTGAAGAAGGTATTGAAGGCATCAGCAGTTTGTTTTGGGTTGTTTTTGGAGGTGTCTAGGGGTGTGGGGTGTCACTGTGGCCAGGCTTTAGGAGAGAGTTTATGCCTGCCCAGAACTTTTGCGGATTATGTTGGCTGGTTTGCTGTAAATGGCAGTAATAGTTTCTTTTATCCAGTAGTACAGCTGCTTTAGTGGAGTTTCTTATTTGTCTAAAGTTAAGATGATCAGAGGGATCTTTTGTGCAACGAAATTTGGTCCAGAGTTTATTTTTCAGGATAATTTTATCCCTTGTATCTTTTGAGAGCCAAGGGGCAGGTTTTGATTTAACTCTAATAGAAGTATTATTTTTAGCCTTTGACAAATATTCTTAGACATATTGCAAGGTGATTTCAAGAGAAACTAAATTTTCATGGATAACAGGGGCAACAATGTAGGTAGGTGGGGTAAAGTTAGCACTAAATTTGTTAGTCAAGACTACTTAGGTTGTTAGTCAAGACCACTTCCATGAGTCCAACTAATAAATTGACCTTGGACTGATCTATTGATTTACTACCCATCAAACTTTCCATGAAGAAATTTAACCTTTGTCTTTTGTTACATCTTCATAAATGAGTTTTGCTGTTATATTCAATGGCTTTGCATATAACACCAGTGAAGCTGATAGACTTATAATTATCTGGGCCTGTACAGGGGCCATCCTACCATAAGGAAGTCCCAGTGGCTGTTCAGACATCAGGCACAAACAGTCCAGACAGGCTGAGTTTAGACAGATTAAGTAGAGGGTCACAGGGTGCATACTTGACAATGATAAGACTGCAACCTGATATTTTTTTCTTTTCCCATGGAAGTATTATTTTTAGCCTTTGACAAAGATTCTTAGACATACTGCAAGGTGATTTTAAGATAAACTAAATTTTCATGGATAACAGGGGCAACAATGTAGGTAGGTGGGGTAAAGTCAGCACTAAATTTGTCTTCTAATATATTGGCTATATCCATGGGATCAGAGTGTGTAATATTATTATGGATGAACTCAGTGCATTATTGGACATAAATCCTTAACTTTTTGACAATTCTGAAGAAAAGATTTGTAGCTTCATTTGGTATCTATAGCAACCTTAAGTTTGTATTCTACTTTTTATTTTCTACCTTTGTTCTGAAGTTCCTCACTGGCATGTTTCAGTGTGGTCTTCAGGTTAGTGGGTGGGAGCTTTTGTAACTTTAACTATTTTCCTTCATTATACAATTTATTTTATACAGGAGCTCCACCAGAAATGTTTATTCCTGAATTAACCATTATACTTAGGGTGGATGGCTACAGACCTTTATCTCCAGCTGCTGAAAGTTGAAGGTGAATGTCTCAGCCTTCTCAGTCGGGTCTGTTTGCAAGAGATTGTTGGGGATGTTGTACATGACCTTTACATGGTCACTCTGTAGAAGTTTCTAAAGTTGGTCTCACTTGTTGATGTGGTAATACAACTTGGACTGAAAGAGAAGATGACTAGCTAGTGGCAAGATTTAACCAGGGATGAGAAGATGTGGGGTACAGGTGGGAGCTAGGTTGGAAGAACCAGGTCAAGTGTGTTAGAACTTATAGTAGCTAGTTTTACAACTTACTTCAGTGCATTGGTATTAACAAGGTCAAGATAATGTTGGGTATAACTATTTTTATAGGTGTAAATGTGCCAGTCAATGATTGCTATTGAAGTCCCCTAACAAGAAGGTATTTGGTTTAATCTTTAATGCCTCAACAGTGTTAAGGTAACTTCCATGCTCTTTGGGGGACACTGATGGAGACCTAGCAATGAAGTAGGAGATGGCTTTATTAGCAGTGATGTGTATCTCCAGGTGGTCCAAGTTATAGGAAATGTGATACATGGTGATGGTGTTTCTAACCAACATAGATACTCCACAGAGTTATCCAACGATCTGAAGGCACGAGAGGTTCTAAACCCCATATAGAGGGTGTGCTCTTATTGCACTGAAACATATCTCAGTAGCTATACAGATATGAATGTATTTGAGTTGCAGAAGGGGCTCAAGTTCTGGGACATTTCTGTTTAGACTCCTGGCACTGATTATTGCCACCATGATGTTGAATGAGTTTGAGTCTGAGTCTACTGTGTTGGAATGTCCAGCAGGGCAACTGCCTAAAAAAACAAAATAAAACACTATGGGGGCAGTAAATGTTTTAGCCAGTATATGGAAGTCTTATATAAGAGGTATAAGCCATCCCTAGTAAAACAGGAAGTCTTAGCTACTATCTCATCCTAGACTGACACATACTGGACCCTCTTAAAATGCCATTGATTATGTAGCCAACCATTAAATCCAATTATCTTGTCTTGGTATCTAGGCATCATTCTTCGAAAAGGCAAGATACTACTTAAGACAAGTGTTTATCTTCCCTCTAACATGTGTAGTTGAAGTTCCATCATATATCTCTGTATGTTCCTCTGGATAAAGTGCCTGAGGTCATTCACTTCCACATGGCCCACCACCAGGTCATAGTCATATTTATATCTATTATAACTACGTCTGGGAAGCTGGTTTGTGACCACTGAGACTTATAAGGATTTTAAAGTTTCCAGGTTTAAAAGAACTGTGATATGGCTCTATCTGATTTGGTATACCCTGTTACAACTTACAAGATGTCTGTTCTGCTCTCACAACATAATTAATTATTGTGGGGCTACTTGTGATACCTCATTAACCCTCAACAGCTGTTACATAATCTAGTTGAGTTTGCTGTGTATTTTTACAAAAACACAGATAGGTTTGCCACTATTTGCATTATTTCCCTAATGGAGGAAAGATCACTATATACATTCTATAATTTCGATATTAGTATTACTGCATTAACCTACTGATTAACCTACAAGCTTCATAATTCAACCTGCATGAGTAACGTTGCAATAAAGGTGAAACATTTGCTACCAGCTTACCTTATAAAGCACACCACTGCCTTACTGTTAAAAACTTTCATGGCTAGAAATACACTACTACTCATCCTTTTCACAACTACTAACCACACACAAACTAATCAACAAACCTGACCAATGCCCAATTCTAAGCAACATTTTCAACATTTCTCCCCAAACAGGTAGCTCCACTCCTCTAACAAACTACATACAACTCTATATAATCATTTGGTTGGTGATTCCATGTATGATATAACTCTATATAATCATTTAGTTGGTGATTCCATGCATGATATAACTCTATATAATCATTTGGTTGGTGATTCCATGTATGATATAACTCTATATAATTATGTAGCTGGTGATTCCATGCATGATATAACTCTATATAATCATTTGGTTGGTGATTCCATGTATGATATAACTCTATATAATCATTTGGTTGATGATTCCATGTATGATATAACTCTACATAATCATTTGATTGGTGATTCCATGTATGATATAACTCTATATAATCATTTGGTTGGTGATTCCATGTATGATATAACTCTATATAATCATTTGGTTGGTGATTCCATGTATGATATAACTCTATATAATCATTTGGTTGGTGATTCCATGTATGATATAACTCTATATAATCATTTAGTTGGTGATTCCATGAATGATACAACTCTATATAATCATTTGGTTGGTGATACCATGTATGATATAACTCTATATAATCATTTAGTTGGTGATTCCATGTATGATATAACTATCAAATTTCTCTTCTCTCTTGCACTTTAATTGGCTTATTTGCCTAGCACTTCATCAGGCTTTTTGTAACAATTATTGTAGGACGCATAAATGCTATCAGCAACAGATGTCCTATAAGGAAACAGCTCCAGTACATAGTAATGATGACCATCCCTCCTGGTATGTCTAAGGGTCAGTTTCCTGTGCTTTCTCCTATTAACCTGGTGAACTTAGGCATTCTGAGGTAGTGTAGCAACTGCCTCATGTACACAGACAACCCTCTCCTCTTACCTCCCAAAACTCAGACTTGTGAGACATGTGCCTATATCTCCAAATTGGAAGCCATGCACTCTCCAGCAAAGACTGGAATAGCTAGTCAAGAGGAGAAGGTCAACACCTGCACCACACCACATGGAACACGTAGCCCTCCAGAACACCCATCATCCCAGCCCTCACATAAAAACACAAACCACACATCAACCTTCACAGAGGATCTCAATAGAAATCTACGCAAACCGCAGAGACCTCCAAGGCAGAAATGCACTCGACCACCACAACACAGTATAAACCACAAGACACATAGCTCACCTACACAGTGTGCCCCTCAACCTAAGCCCCTAAGCAAAACAGCTTGCCCAATACAATAAGCATAGGTGACTCAATAGTGAGGCACACTGATGTCCCACTCACTAAGTTGAATAAGGAGAGGGTAACAGTCAGCTGTTTATCAGGTGCCAGAATTTGACACGTAACACACACATTCAGGTCACTCTACAACAAGTACAAGTATGACTGTCATTGTCCATGTGGGTGTGAATGATCTGAGATGCATCTTCCTGGACTACATGAAAAGAGACATGGTGGAGCTCTCGGATTATGTGACCCAGGCAGGTATGACCCTAACCCTGAGTATCATCCTACCATTGCCCGGAATGATACCACAGTACAAACAGAAAATGATTGACTTCAACAATTGGCTAAGTTTCTGGTGTCATTGTAAGGGGATCCAGTATCTGCCTGATTGGGATGACATGACTGACCTCGATGCTTTGCCAGAGATGGCCTACATCTGTCACCCCTGGGTTTCCAGGTACTGGCTAAGCCTCTTGCCCCCCTTATAGTGCCTTTTTAGGTGGTGTTCCAAAGACCAAATTACCACTGTAACAGCTATAAATAAATGCAATCTGAGGGTCATGCTGCTCAGTGCTAGAAGTCTAAATCTCAAGATGCACTCGCTCAAAGCACTCCTGAAAATGGAGAACATTGACATTTGTGCTGTAACGGAGACCTGGTTTAAAGCAGCAGAAGGCACCCCAGGGCTACCAGGCTATAACTCATTCCACACCTTCTGGCCCCAGAACATGGACTGAAGCTCCAAAGGCAGTGGTGTCTCCATATTCATAAAGGATATGTACATCTACAGACTAGTATCCCAGCATAATGCATCTGGGATACTCCAGGTACAACACTGGGTAAGACGGCGATTCAGGTCGTAGCCTGCTATAGGTCCCCAACCATGTCCCAAGACTCTCACTCCACATTCCTAAGTACCCTGGAAACTATTAAGATCCAACCCAACACTTTCATTCTAGGTGACTTCAACTACCCCTCAATCAGCTGGGAAAACTACTCATGCACCAATGCACTGGCCCAACGCTTGCTGGAATTCATCAATTCCAATGTCCTGGACCAGCTCATTCTTACCCCCACTAGAGGAAGCAACACCCTTGACCTGGTTATTACTGACATGGGCAACCATTGCTCTACACCAATAGTCAATTCCTCCCTGGTTAGATCCATCCACAAACTAATCACCAAGGAAATCCACATTTCACCCCCACAAAGGTATTCACCATGAAAAACTTCTCCAAAGCTGACTTTGAACTCCTAAAACAGAGGTGGCTACCTTTACGCCATCCATGCCAGTGGAAAATAGATGGATGACTGCCGAATCATACCCCAATGCACTGTATGAACATGTACATAAATGCATGGAACTAGCCATACCCAACAGAACCAAGATACTCTCCTCCAAAAAAAAGTAAGCCAGTCTGGTGGTCCTCTGACATTAATAAACTCTACAACAGAAGGAAGAAACTGTTGCAGAAAAACGTGAAGTCCCAAGACTGGAAAAAATCCCTTATTAGCCTCAACAAAAAGTTGAGATCCCTCATCAAAACCTCCAAAGTCAGCAATGAAGGCAGAATTGTGGCAGACACTAAAAACAACCACAAAGCCTTCTATAGTTATATTAAGAATCTCCAAGGCAATACCCAGATTTGCTCAGAGTTACTACACAATGGTAACTCCTATACTGAACCAAAAGATATTGCCAACATACTGGCCAACAGATTCAGTGGCAACTTTACCCCTCTCTCCCCCCTAAAGGGCCAATCTCAATACAGGAAGAATGCCAGGCACCCATCATTAATGCAGCACAGGTTAAAGCTTCATTGTCTAAAGCCAAGAATACAGCTTCCATGGGACCTGACAATATCCCTGGCTGTGTTCTACATGAATTACAAAGTGAACTGGCACCACATCTGTGTGCTCTGTTCACTCACAGCCTCACCTCAGTCTTTGTCCCTACCGAATGATGCACTGCTACAGTCATCCCTCTCCATAAAGGAGGAGTGACTACAGACCCTGGAAATTATCACCCCATTAGCCTGATGAGTCTGATATATAAGGCTATGGAGTGCATCATCCTGGACCTAATTAACAAGGATATAGGGAATCTCCAAACTCTATAGATCCCATGCAGTTTGGTTTTGTGAAAGTTAGATCAAGCTCAACCTGTTTGACTTCTTTGAGTCAGTTACCAGAGCGGTGGATGAAGGTAAGGCAGTTCATACAGCATATAAATTTAAAACACAGCCTAACAAGTGGTGCTGTATTATACAAGGGGTATAATTCAATGATTATAAATTATAATTAATACAATCAGGAAGGTGAATCAAAGAACTTTTGCATTGTCCTAAAAATGTGTGCAAGAGGTGTATGATTTGAAAACAACCTAAAGGTAAACTTAACATGCCACTGGCCAGATGCATTTTCTTTGAATGTGGGTTTCAATGCTGTTTCAGTGAATGTGAGTTTCAAAGGTAGAGAAGTTTTAATGCTAAGTCTGTTTTCATTGTAAGACTATTGCTTTGTTTAGCAAATGTCTATCAGTGTTTGTGCTATAAAATTTGAAATAAAATTTCTAAATTAAATCAAAATATCTGTAATCATTGTAGAAGTAAAACATAAAACAGTATGCACGCTGAGAGTTTTTAACAGTATTTATGGCAACTGGGGAGAAACAGCAAAGTAATAGGACACTGGAATGAGTGCATGAGAGGGGGGTGCATAGGGGGCTGAGTTGGGGGGCTCTAGGTTTGCACCCCCCTGCAAAAATTCCTGTGGGCTCACTTGTGCATACAGCAGTGTGGAGATTAAGTGGGTTTGGGCAATGACAATCTTAGTATTTTTAGTGAAGTAGTGTTTGTTTCTATAGAATGTTCCAAGTTTTTTATGTACTTTCTTTACTGTTTCAGAAATGTGAATATCACATTAAGTTTGCAATCAAGTTTGACTCCTAAAAGTTTGGTGTGAGGTGATTCAGATATGATGTTGTTATTAAGTGATGCAATGTTGAAAGTGTTAGTGGCTGAGGCTGATTTCGTGGGATGAAAGATCATACGTCTGTTTTTTTTTTTTAGGGTTTAATATTAGTTGAGCATTTGTGAGCCAGGACTCAATAGCTAGAAAGGATTCTTGGGTTAGATTTTGAAGTTCTTGAAGTGAAGGAGCAGCACATATGACTGTTGAGTTGTCTGCACATTGGATGAGAGAAGCTTGTGGAGTTGACATGTGGAGGTTATTTGTAAATATTGAGAATAGTAGTAGGCCTATAATAGAGCCTTGAGGGACCCCTAAGTCACTGGCAGTAAGGGCGATAAAGTCTTTTGACAAGAAACTATTTGCTGGTGCCCAGTAAGGTAATCCTGGAACAAGGCAAGGGTAGGATTAAAAAAGTTTAGTTCAGAGAGGACGTTTAGAAGTTTAGTATGAGAAACCATATTGAAGGCTTTTGATAGGTCAAGGAAGATAGAGGATACATAATTATTGTTGTTCCTGTGATAGTTGACAGTATTGGCAAATTATATTAGGGTGGTTGATGTGCTATGAAATGATCAAAAGCCGTGTTGAGTGTTTGTTAGACGTTTGTTAGAATGCAGATAATCAGTAACTTGGATGTGAACGATCTTCTCTAGTATTTTAGACAGTGGTGATAATATTGCGATTGGGCGGTAGTTAAAGAAATCTGTTGAAGAGCAAACTTTATGTAGAGGTATAACATAAGAGGTTTTCCAAATGGGAGGGACTTGTTGCTCTGCTAAGGATCTCTTGATAAGAACTGATATAGGATGAGCTATTTCATCTGCTGTTAGTTTTAGGAACTCAGCCGGTACGTTGTCTGTAACTAATGTAGTGGGTTTTCACTTTTTTAGAAGTTTTTTTATTGTGTCAGTGGCTACAGGTTGCAGGGAGAAGGTTGACTGAATATTGGGAGAGGCACTGATAGTTTTGATAGGTGAGGGGATTTGACTGTTGGACAGTGCTATGTTGGTTTCAGAAAAGTATTTATTAAATTGTGTAGCAATATTGTCTGAGTTATTAGTAGCGGTAGGAGGGGGTGTGCTAATTTTGCCTGGTAGAAGTATATTGTTCATTGCTGATCAGAATTTTTGTGGATTATTATGGTGCTTTGATTGGACTTCATGGTGGTAATTTATTTTGTCTTGTTTAATTTTCCTCTTTGTTTGTTTCGAAGTTCTAGGCAAGTTTGTAGAGTGGGTTGGAAGCTTGTTTCATTCCAAGTTGCCCAGGCCTTGTCCCTAGATTTATGTAGTGATTGTGTTTCTTTTGTGAACCATGGCACATATTTGGATTTAACAGGTATACATCTACTGGGGGCCTGAGCATTTAGCATAGACAGAAAGGTGAAGGTGAAGTAGTTAATGGCTTTCTGTAGGGGTAGCAGTTTCAGTGGTGCCCAGTTACAATGTCTGAGTATCTGTAAGAGGTTGTTGGGGTTCAAGTGTTTTTTGTTTCTTATTTGTTTAAATATGGTTTGTTTAGATGGGTTAGTTGGTTTCCTTATTAAATAGGTTGAGAAGTGGTCACTGAGACTATGTGGTAGACAGTAATAGAAGGAATAGAGGGCTGCCCTATTTGGCAATATCCAGTCTAGAGTGGGGTGTTTGTTGGATGGCTTATTAAACTAGTGGGTGATTGGATATGCTGTGTGAAGCCATGCAGCTTTATGCAATATTTGTGGTTTGAGGAGCTGCAGTCTAACAAGTCTACATTGACGTTGCCCGTAATGACTGTTTCCTGAGATAATGTTTTACTGCACCAGTGTAATACATTTTGTAGTGTTTGGAGATTATCCCCTGGTATATATATATATATATATATATATATATAGATACTGTTATGTATATATGTTTTCTGGAGTTAATGTGTAGTTTGGCAAATACTACTTCAGCCTTATTAAGGTTCAGAGTTTTTTCATCTAATTTTACTATAGAGAAGTGGCTTTTAAAGAATAGGGCAACACCTCCTACTCTTTTACTTATTCTATCCATACGTATATTATAACGTGTTGGCAATATTTTGTTGCTGAGGGTGGTGGGTTTTAGCCAGGTTTCAGTTAGAAGAGCAATATCAGGGGAGTAAAGGGAGAGATTAGCATGCAGCTTGTGGATTTTACTATTGACACTTCTTATATTAATGTTTAATAGCAGAATATCAGACTTGTCTTTAGGGGGGATGATTGTTGCATGAGTGTTTTTCATTTGTATGTAATTTTGTGAAGTTGAGTTGAAAGGGTCACTGGTTGGACCGGGGTTTGGGCGTATGTTCCCACTAAGAGTTAGTTTTGATGCTATGTTGACTAAAATTTTCAAGAATCTGACTATGTGTTTATCATATTTCTGGAAGATACAAGGTATGTTTAGATGAGGATGAAGGGAAAGTCATGTATGGTATAGAGTTGAGTTATTGAAGATGGAGATACATATCGGGATGTTTACTAGCTTGGGTTTTAGGGGGTACCTACTAGAGGTGGAGTGGGAAGGGGAAGGTTTGTTTAACATGGAATGATAAGAAGTGTTATATGCTGCCAATATTAAAAGAATCAGACTGGAAGTCAGTAAATCCAGCTGGATCATGCACTTTATAGAGGGTTGGAAAAGTTTGGCTTTATTTGTTACTGGTGGTCTTTTAATTGGTCTAGGTAAGGGTGTGTTGAATGTAGTGGTGATTGGACTGGGTGGGGTTTAGGAAATTAGTTTTGAGGTGGAGTGTGTTAGGTGGAGTGTTTCAATTGGATAATTTATCACAGAGGGTGTGACTGCAGAACTATAAGTGTAAGTAAAGTGGAGGTGGGTGGGAATGGGGGTAGAGTAGGGGAGAGGACTGGGACAGAAAAAGTAGTGTGCGTGACACAACCTCTATGGTTAAGTTTAAGTTAGAAAGATCTGGAACAGTACTTTCAACAAAACAGTGTTTTTAACAGAAGACATACCATTTTTTCAGTCAATAAATGGCACACTGCTCAGATTGCTCTTGTTCTGTGTAGGTATTATTCCAGCACAAGTCTTAGCAAGGAAGGTGGGAGTGCAATAACTTCTGTACAGGTAGCTGTGAGATTAAGAAAAAAAAGGAGTTGGCTATACAGCAAGGACGACTGGCTGACGAGTGATATTTCACAGGACAAGGCAGTTGAATTTAAAAGAAGGGTTTGACAGAGATGGAGTTGAAAAGAGTATGAGATATGTGCAGGAGTAGATGTAGGAGCGAGGCATTGGAGAAAAACAGGGAGAAGCGGAATTAGTTCAAAACAGGACAACAGAAGAAGGAAAGATTAGATGCAGAAAGAAAACAAGGTTAACTCCAATAAGGAGAAGAGGAAAAGCGGGAAGGAGGTTACAAAGTACTGTTCTGCAAAACAAAAACAGTGCACTGTTACAAGTAAATGCTCAACCTGAACTTACTGCTGCAGCATTCAAAATGACAACAAAATATTAGCAACAGCATCTAAATGACCAGATAATGTAAATCTCACTTCTTGTAATAAATATCAGTTTAACTCCATTAAAAAATTAGCCAAAGCTATCTCCCATCCAAAATTTATAATTGTTACTGTGTTAGAGATGAAAAAATCTACTTTTTATGATATGTATGCATGAGTGTATGTAATGTCTGTTCTTCAAATAGTGCTCATTTCATTATATGTATGTGTAAATGTGAATTTATATGTGCAATTTCCATGAATAAGAAGATAATGAAGTGACCTCTCTGTGTTGCATGTTCAGGAACTCTGTGAGTCATCATTGCACTTGTTCAACAGCAAAACTGCCAAAATATCCACTCAGTACAAGTAATGGTGTGCACAAGAATGAAAACAAAACCAAAACTAAAACTAATTAAAAACAGCATACAATAAGTAGTTTTGCATGGCAGCAAGGCCACCTGTCCTCAGACATACTGGGCTTGGCCTCCACATCCACTTACACACACACACACACACACACACACACACATATATATATATATATATATATATATATATATATATATATATACAGATATAGATATACGTTGATTGTACTACTTTGTGGAAAGGAGAAAATGCCATGAACAGTCAATAACGAATGAAACTTGTACAATTACATCTAACATGTTTAACATAAATCTACCTGTACTGATGTTATCGCATTTATACTATAGTCAGAAAAAATCCCAGTGCATGCATTAAAAGCTGCAGTAAAAGGCCCTTTTCCACGATGCGGTATTTTGCAATTCAGAGATATATTAGCTGCAATGAGGAAAGACCTAATTACTGGCTAATTTGCATGCCTCTGAATCACTGTTAACTACCACAAATGCAGATCAGCAGTTGCTGTAGTAGTTAAAACTGGTGGCCGATGCACTGAGTAAATACAAGTACACTCCATTCACTCTCCCATGCACAATACATGCATTCAAATACAAATACACAGAAACAGACTCACACATACACACATACACACACACACACACACACACACACACACACATACACACATACACACACATATAGCACACATCCTTACCTGTCCCTGAGTTGACAGAATGTGTCCAATGTGTCCCCTTATGTTTTCACTGGTCCCATAAATCATAGATTACACTTCTGCCATCAAATGCAGACATTAGAGTTTCAGACTTCACACACTTCATTAAATGCATGTTAATGCAAAATATGTTATTCTAATGACTTTGTAAGTTTATATGAGGAATAATTAAAATCCGTCCCCAATTACGTGTCTTGGTCCCATCATTAATTTTTACTTTGTGTACATTTCTTACACTACAAGGTTGAAAGGTATGCTTTTATGTGCCCAGTCCCTCTCCCTTGCAACTAGTAAATTGTTACAGGCATTCAATAATGCCTGAGATTCTCTATATAACAATAATAATAATAACAATAATAATACAAAACTTGTTACACTTACTTGTCAGTGTAGCAGGTTAATGCTGTCTCCTGTGTATAGAGTGCAAAGGTCAAATCCTTTCTTCTTCACTGTAGTTTACATTTTTTAACCTTTTAATGTTATTACCATACTATTCTTAGCATCTAGTGGTGGCACAGTGGACAAATATTGTTATTACCATACTATCCTTGGCATCTAGTGGTGGCACAGAGGACTAATATCTTCTGTAGGAGATGGGTGGGTGCAGGCTTTGCATCCTTTTCAATGCATTTTAGGCATTTCAATTTAAAGTATCCACTGAGCCTAGTGTTTCCCTCTGGCCCACATCATCTTTTATGTTTTTTAGAAGTGCCCTTAAGACACATTGTTAAAAAGTTATCCTGGTGGCCAGTGTTCCCCCTTAGCACACATTATGTATAAATGCATTAAGGCATAATGTGAAGTGTAATCCCTGGCAGCTACTGTCTCCCCCCCTCCCCCATGCCAACATCTTTGTGAAGTGGCCTTAAGGAATGGCTTGTAAAAGTTATCCCTGGTGTCTAGTGTTTCTGTTCACCCATGCCTTTGTGAAGTGTCCTTAAGGCATGGCTTGTAAGAGTTATCCCTGGTATCTAGTGTTTCATCCTCCCATGCTTTTGTGAAGTGTCGTTACACTGCAAACAACAAACTCTTAGTATCTAATTACTTGCAATATGTAAATAATATACAGTATTCTCTTTTCAAGTGTTAAATGACTTCATACTCTGCAGATAATCTTTGCAGCTTATAATATCTAAACAAACATGCTTTATACTCGAGACACTTCAATCATTCCCCTGATCTTTAACATGCATTTGAACTATCTGTCTTTTAAATTCAACATAGTATTCACATACCTTGATATGCGGATCTTTAACAAACTTGCTATGATACTCATAATATTGACAGTTACCTCTCTGGGATACGTTTACTAATGTAGTCCTCTCTTTACACATAGCTATCACACTTTTCACAAATAATCTAAGCATCATGTGCTGTGAACATCCATTACTTAACTTACATCTATACATATACCTATATCTACACATATATATATATATATATATATATATATATATATATATATATATATATATATACACACACACACACACACACACATATATATATATATATATATATATATATATATATATATATTATTTATACCTATATCTATATCTAAATTCCTTAATCTGAGGGGTACTTTAGAGAAATTGGACAGCACCTTAAAGGAACATTTACAGATCTGAGTTGAATTGATGCCTGATTATGACAATATTCTCGTGTCTATTGATAGATACAAGAAACTGCTGGTACAACAAATATATCAAAATAAAATTATTTGTGATTTAGAAGCATATGAAGCTGGTACATCTTATGGTTTTGATGGAGTGGTGAAACAACATGGTAATCCACACGAAACTGATTCTATTAATTCCTTTAATAATGAAAAATATGGTGAGACTGGCAACACTATGGCAAATATTAGCAATTCCACTTCTGGTACTAACCCTTTAACTCCAGCCAGTAATCAGTTAAGAAATGATCTCACATTCTCAAATTATATAGTGAAGTGCACTGATGGTGGTGGCAGTGTTAAACCTAATGGCATTGATATTCTGACCTCCCTTTGCTTTCCCCTCAATCTGGATCTATGGGGCAATTTAACACTAGTAAACCAAAAAACTTTAAGGGAACAATAAGTAGGAACTACTCAACTCAGAGCAGGGGTCGAAGTCGAGGACCAAAATGTTAAGTTGTTTAAAGACAGTGAGTTCAGACATTAAGATTTATAACTTCTCTGATTTTATCACTGAATCACACCATAAAGTCTTACAATTAGGTTTCAATTTTTTACCAAGCTTGCAAGCAAATAAAACTAGAACTCTGCTCAATTTGAAGTTTTATACTAGAAAATTAAATCTGAACTATATTATGCAAGATGTAAAAACTAAGAAATGTTTAAGTAAGACTTCCGTCTTTAATCCAACTTTGCAACACACTACTACATTTGAAGAGTTTTGTGAGAGAGATATTTAGACTTGCTTGAACAGTAAAACAATCAAACTATTTTTTGATTTGAATAAAGATGAGACAAAAACTCTTTCTGAACTTAGGGTGTATAATACTTTGAGATTTATGAAAGCAGATAAAGGGGCGGTGTTGTTATAATGGATGTTCAAAACTATAATTTTGCCATTATGAAAATGTTAAGTAATAAGGAAGAATATGTTGAAGTTTCCTTGTGTGACATTCAAAAAAGTTATACTTATATACATGATTGTTTATATGAATTCTGAATTGTATAATTTTTTTATTGGTTGAAAACCCCAGGATCAGTATGCTTTTTGGAATACCAAAGATCCACAAAAGCACTACGAATCCCCCTTTTAGACCAATTGTTTCTTCTTCAGGTAGTAGTAGAGATAGGATTTCTTTGTGTAAACCACACTTAAAAGAACAAGCAGCAGTCTTTTACCACAAAAACGTTAGACCAGTAAAACCACCTCACCAGTAACACGATAAATTATCAGGAGTCTTTCTTCCTTCTTTTTCTTTTAATAAAAAGCAGCGATAGCAAAATAGCAACACAATACAGCATTATAGAATCCACAGGTTTCTTTGTATTTAGACATCTTTAATCCCCTAGTTTAGCAGTTGGCTTCTCATATCTGGGATTGATGGGACTGTTTAAATACCATCAGAATAGTCCAGCTGGACAATTCTTACGCTGTTAATTCTCATCATATGGTCACAGTGGATGTTGTATCATTATTCACCACTATTCCCCAAGTTGAAGGGGTTGAATTAATTAGGTGCTTTTTAAATAAATATACTTCTATAGATAATAGTTTTATCAATGTCTACATCTCCCTTTTAAAATATTATTGTAAAATAATTATTTTATTTTTAATAACAAATATCACAAATAACAGAATGGTGTTGGAATTGGGGCAGTGGTTGCCCCCACCTTCACAAACCTATTCACAAGTTGGTGGGAGTTGGAGGTTTTACCTATATCTAAATATTTTTCCAATATAGTACTTTAGTGTCGATTTGTAGATGATTTATTTTTTACTGAGTAAAGGTTTTGAACAATCAGAATTTATAAAGGATCTTAATAGTGGTATTGTTTTTTTTTAAATTCACATTGAGAGATTATGGACAAAAAGTTTGTTTTTTGGATGTTGAACTTAGTTGGGATTCTGACACATAATTTTGTAAGTCGAATCCATCATAAAAGTACTTTTTCTAATAGTTATGTTCATTATAAGAGCAATCATCCAAGTTACATAAAGAAAAATATTCCATTGGCCATTTTATTAGGGTTTCATGAATGACATGTGATGATAATGATTTTGAAGTGGAAATTGATTTTATTCCTCAGTTATGCTATGCGCTAGATTTATTAGAAAATATGGTAGCTTAAATTCATAAAAAAGAACTGGGGAATTTCTACTTATATTATTGGCTGGATTTATTAAAAAGATGGTTCATTCTAGTGATTTACCATCTAATAGTTTAGAGGATATACCTAGATACTCTACAGATATGACTTTGGATAGTGCCACTATTAAGAATATTATTGGTAGTAACTGGAAGGTTATCATGGGTAATGATGATTTAGTTAAAGTGTTGGGGGATACTCCACAATTTGTTTATAAGAAACATGGTAATATCAAGCAATTATTAGAACATGATAGCACTAAAATTTTACCACCTCATACTTTTAAGTGTTTTGGGGCTTTTAAATATAACAGTTATTAAAATCTCTAGGTATATCCATGACGGACCATATATAGCTCTTGAACACATAGTTTACAATATGAAAATTTCCTGCAGATTTAACTGTAATATAGCTTTTGATATGAATGCCCAGCCTTTTACGTAGGTATGACCAAATGAAGCCTGGGCAAGAGAATTAAAGAATATGCTTATGCAATAAAGGTCAGGGATAAGAATACTTTAAACAGACATTCAGTTATATATCCCATGTATAGGCCATTTTCTTTTGCTATTTTAGAATTAGTGAAAAAGGATATAAAAGATGGTAATTTAAAAAAATCAGTTGGAAAAAAGAGAAACTGAAGGGCAAATTAGGTTGGTTGCTCACCATCCACCTGGTTTAAATGAAAGCATCAATATAAAATGTTTTTTAGCTAATAGAAAACTTACCATCTAAAAAAATGTCAAGTTAAGTTATTTTTACATTCCTATGGCTTTTCTGCTATATTGGGTAATTGACTTCTTTAATGTTTTAATTACCCTAGTTCATTAGTTTCTTGGCCTGGTCATGCGATTGGCTGAGTTTACCTTTACTTGTGTATATAATGACTGTGTTCTTTATGGCTGATCATCTTCAGATGAAGTCTTTGAATGAGTAGTGACAATTAAACATTTTACTACACTAAATGATTTTTTTGGTCGTCATCCCTAGAGTGCAGTTCCAGTGGTTTTGTGTTTTTTTGGGAGGGTGGGGGTGGGAGGCTTTACACTGGATTTCTAGTTTTGTTCAGTTTTTATTAGTTCATGTTTATTGAAATATTGACTGGAATGTGAAAACATATGCTTAGTTGCAATATAAATAACACTGATGTGCAACTTGCAAAACAAATACAGTAAACTCTCAGATAACCGGAACTCAAGTAACCAGCACTCTCAAGCAACCAGAAAAAAATATCGAAGAAATACAGTACAATTATGTGTTGCACTTTCTGATTCAACCCCTGCAGATACAAACCTTATGTTTTTAGAGTTTTACAGTTTTAAAAAGGAAGATAGGAATAAATTCCCTCTCTCACCAGCCTGGGAACATGTCAAGCCAAACAAATAGTATAGGGTACAGTACTAGTCAGGCTAATTTTTAATATTAACTCTCAAGCAGCCAGAAACTACAGTTATCCTGCATCTACCAATCCAATGGGTACCAGTTAACTAAGAGTTTACTGTATCAATAATAATTTTATTGAACACTATCTAAGGTTTCATCTGACGCCATGTCACTTGCATTTTGAAGTATTAAAAACATATAGAAACTTTACTTATTTTTATAGTTACTAACAGTCATCTAGCAGATTCTCTACACTAAGGTGATATAAATGTATATCGACAATTAATTTTCCTCTCTCCCTCCATGGCATTTCACAGCATACCCCTCAAAAGCATGTCAGTCTCCCACTTACAAAAATATGAACATAAATATGATAATATGAAATATAAATGGCAAACGGTAATTAATTTCTCTACTGCAAGACATCCTAGATTAACAATCTTAGTGCCATTTTGTTAATTACTACTTGTTTTTTCTAATACCACCTATTATTAGCTAGTAAGTCACTTAGTTAAAGAAGCCAGACCCAAGAAAACTGAATGCTGTAATTAAATCAAAAGGTGCTTCAACAAAGTGTTAGTTTAAGTGTGTGCACACTTATGCAACCAGCTTATTGTACATTTTTTTTTTTATATTTTTTCCCCTAAAAGATTTGTTTGATTTTCATTTGAATTGTACAGGTTACAGGTCACATTAAAGGTGGGAAAAGTTTTGAAATGATTTATTGTGGTTTCATTTTTTTACATCAGAAAAACATGGCATTTTAACAGGGGTGAGTGCACTTGTCATACGATTGGATGAGTTTACCTTTACTTGTGTATATAATGACTGTGATTTTTTATGGCAGATCATCTCCTGATGAAGTCTTCGAATGAGTAGTGACTACTGAAAGTTTTTCTGCACTAAATGATTTTTGGGTCGTCATCCCTACAGTGCAGCTTCAGTGGTTTTGTGTTTTATTTTTTGTGGGGGTGGGGGGCTTTACACTGGAATTCTTGTTTTGCTCAGTTTTTATTAGTTCATGTTTATTGAAATATTTACTGGAATGTGAAAACATATGCTTAGTTGCAATGTAAATAACACTGATGTGCAACTTGCAAAACAAATACAGTAAACTCTCACATAACCGGAACTCAAGCAACCAGCACTCTCAAGCAACCAGAAAAAAAATATCGAAGAAATACAGTACAATTATGTGTTGCACTTTCTGACCCCACCCCCCATGCAGATACAAACCTTATGTTTTTAGAGTTTTACAGTTTTAAAAAGGAAGATAGGAATAAATTCCCTCTCTCACCAGCCTGGGAACATGTCAAGCCAAACAAATAGTATAGGGTACAGTACTAGTCAGGCCAATTTTTAATAGTAACTCTCAAGCAACCAGAAACTACAGTTATCCAGCATCTACCAATCCCGATGTGTGCCGGTTAACTGAGAATTTACTGTATCAATAACAGTTTTCTTGAACAGTATCTAAGGTTTCACCTGATGCCATGTCACTTGCACTTTGAAGTATTAAAAACATATAGAAACTTTACTTATTTTTATAGTTACTAACAGTCATCTAGCAGATTCTCTACAATAAGGTGATATAATTGGATATCGACAATTCATTTTCCTCTCTCCCTCCATGGCATTTCACAGCATGCCCCTCAAAAGCATGTCAGTCTCCCACTTACAAAAATATGAACATAAATATGAAAATATGAAATATAAATGGCAAACAGTGATTAATTTCTCTACTGCAAGACATCCTAGATAACAATCTTAGTGCCATTTTGTTAATTACTACTTGTTATTTCTAATACTGCCTATTATTAGCTGGTACGTCGCTTAGTTAAAGACCCAAGAAAACTGAATGCTGTAATTAAATCAAAAGGTGCTTCAACAAAGTGTTAGTTTAAGTGTGTGCACACTTATGCAACCAGCTTATTGTACGTTTTTAATTTTTTATATTTTTCCCCTAAAAGATTTGTTTGATTTTCATTTGAATTGTACAAGTTATAGGTCACATTAAAGGTGGGAAAAGTTTTGAAATGATTTATTGTGGTCTCATTTTTTTATATCAGGAAAACATGGCATTTAACAGGGGTGAGTACACTTTTTATATCCACTGTATTTACAGATTTACAGTTACACACACACACACACACACACACACACACACACACACACACACCTATCTATATATATATATATATATATATATATATATATATATACATAGGTTCATAGGTTCATAGGTGTGAGTAGGCTAATAGCCCTAGAGCCTTTACAAGCCTAGCCCATAGAAGTGCCCTGGCATCGTGCCATCCAACGTTAGTTCCCAGTGCCTCTATCAAGTAGAGCCACTGGAGTGATCCTCGGGGTAAACTTTCTATTTCCCTTCCACTCATTAAGATTTATCTTGAATGGGGCCAGTGAGGTGCTCTGCTTGACATGTATGGGAAGTCTATTCCAGAGCATGGGCAGTCTCTGGGTTATGAACCTGTCCCTCCAGCATGTTCTGTTGATTGTGGTAATGAGGTTGAGGTCTCTGGAGTGTGTGGTGCGGATGGATTGGGATTTCTTTAGATGTAGGATTTCTAACAGAGATGGTTCAGACATGGCTTTGAAAGTCAAGCAGAGATCACCTCTGAGTAGACAATATGAAACAGAGAATAGCTGGAGTTTTTTGAGTCTGTCAATGTATAACATGTGTTTAAGACCTAGGATCCTCTTCATGAGGTACATTTGTGGCCTTCCAGCTGTTGCATGTGTCTAGTGAGGTACATGCCAAATGGGGCATTATACTCGATGATTGGTCTAATTTGATATATATATATATATATATATATATATATATATATATATATATACTTTCAAATCTCGAAAGACCATAATCCTGAATTTCACAATACTGAGATCAAAACACAGAGAAATCTGTTTTTCGAAACTTCAGAATAACAAATCTGAAAAGGTCAAATCTGTAGTAGTTTAGATGCGGTGTTGCTGTGAATTATATGCTGTTGCTTTAAGGTTTAGTGGTTTGTGGGATACAGATATAGCAGCTGACATGTGAGTTATGTATGGAATCTTAAGGTAGTTGTTTAATGTGTAAGGCTTTGGAAGAGAAATGTTTTACATTTTAAGTTGTTTGGAAGTTTGAGGAGTAGGTTGGAATAGGTAGGTGACAGTATGTGTGTGTTAGTTTTGCAAGTGGTGATTTTTGTAGATGTATGGTGTATGTGTTTCTTGTGGGTATGGTTTTGAAAGGGTGTAATGCAAGTGTAGGGTGCATAATGGTAGGTTCAAAGTTTTCTTTGTGGTAGTGCAACCTCAAAGATGATATACCTAATTAGCGAGGGAGTGGGGGTGCAGCTCCCCACATGGGGGGTGCAGGTGGGCTTTCCCCCCATGCTTAAACATAGATTAATAGTTTTTTTGTTTGGTTGTTGCTGTACTTTTTCATGGGGAAGGGAGGAATGTTGTGTTTGCATTTAGTTTTTTGATATTTTGTGAGTCGGTATTGTGGAGTTTGGGGCATTGTGTTTTAATGATTTTCGTCTTAATATTGTGAAATTCAGGATTATCGTCTTTCAAGATTCAAAAGTAGATCCGTATATATATATATATATATATATATATATATATATATATATATATATATATATCTATCTATATATATATATATATATATATATATATATATATATATATATATATATATATATACATATAGGTCTACCTGATTACACCGAAAGCGGAAAACACCAACAACGAGATAACCGACACCGGAAGATCGACAACGGAGAAGACCGACAGTTGAAAAGCCCGACGATGAGAACACCGACATGATAATGTAAGTGTGCGATAGGGACGGACGTTAGGGTCAGGGTGCGGGTAAGGTAACAGCGTGATTGTGAGGGACGTTAGGGTGTGGGTCAGGTAAGAGTGCGATTATGATGGACTTTAGGGTTAGGGGCAGATTAAGTGAGTTAGGGTTAGGGTGCGGGTAAGGTAAGTGTGCGATAGTGATGGACTTTAGGGTTAGGGGTGGATTAAGTGAGTTAGGCTTAGGGTGCGGGTAAGGTAAGTGTGCGATAGTCATGGACTTTAGGGTTAGGGGAGGATTAAGTGAGTTAGGGTTAGGGTGCGTGTAAGGTAAGTGTGCGATGGTGACGGACCTTAGTGTTAGGGTTTGGGTTAAGTTTAGTGCATAGATAGTTGTGTATGTAAGGTTTAGTGTAGGTTTGTAAGGATTTTGGTGTGCTTGTGTTGTGTGTGTGTTTTTCGGATGAGGTCTGTGTTTTGTTGATTGTTGGGATTATGGTTTTTCGGGCATGTGAAGTTTCGTGATTTTGAACTTTCGGTTTTGTGGTGTCGGTTATTTCGTTGTCAGTGTTTTGGCGTGTCGGTGTTATCAGGTAGACCCATATATCTATATATATATATATATATATATATATATATATATATATATATATATTTATATGCATGGATCCCCCATGTAGTCAAATGCATGTTAGTTGAATGCATATTGGTCAAATACAGGTATTGCCTGATCATGGAGTTGGTGTGTGTGTGTGTGTGTGTGTGTGTGTGTGTGTGTGTGTGTGTGTGTGTGTGTGTGTGTGTGTATATATATATATATATATATATATATATATATATATATATATATATATATATCGATATATAAAATCAAAATTACACTTACCCGAATAGTAAATCACTGAGACCACGTCATCAAACACTGTAATCAGTGAAGTTACAAATCACCGGACTTTAACATCGGGAAACAAACCACTTGACCACCAGGGTAAACTTTGCCCTTTTCTCCAGAGTCGTGCAATCTTGGAGTTGGTATATTTAGTTAGGGGAGTGTGGGGGTGGACATCCCCCTATATAGGTGGTGTTGGGGGCAAAGCCCCCCCACTTGGGTGGGTTTAGTTTGTGTCCATTTTCTTATTTTGCCCTCATGGCCATATGGTTCATTTCCAGATTTAAAAGTCTGGTAATTCGTATCTTCGATGATTCCAGCATTCGATGAAATGGTCTCGGTGATTTAAAATTCAGGTAAGTGTAATTTCGATCAAACAACACAGATCCACAAACACACACACATGTGTATATATATATATATATATATATATATATATATATATATATATATATATACAAATATATACATATATATATATATATATATATATATATATATATATATATATATATATATATATATATATATATATATATATATATATATATATATATATATATATATATATATATATATATCAAAGACAAAAACCTCCAGCACTCCAAAAACAAAGTTTCAACTATAATTCCTTTAATTCCTTGAATATCTCAAACAAACATAAATAAACAACTAAAATAGTGGAAAGAGCCCCCAACTACCATAACCATCACAGACTGGTTTCGCAAAAAAAGCGTACATGATGTATGTATGTATAAATGCTGCTAGATGAGGTAGCTAGCAAGTCTTTTTTTAATTTCTCAAGCTGTTTATGGTTTTTAATACTGTGACAGAAATGGACCTCATTCTTGAGTTAGGGTGTTGATCATTGACCTAGATAGCACGTGCAAAGACAGTGTAATTTTGTATAGTTGGCCAGAGTGAATGCAGTCATGAATGGAGATGGACATGTGAGTGTGTTTGAAGTAATGTGTGAATGATTTAGCTTAAATGCTTGTTCTAATTACAGTTCCTGACATGTTTATGTACAATAAATATCTTCAACCCATGCACCGCTTCATTATCTCTATTGAATGCATGAGACAAGTGACATATTGTCAAACGTGGCATTTCTAAAACGACATTGTGCCAGAATGGGATCCACAGCTGAAGCAACACACAAGCCATGAAGCACACAGTTTAAGTGGAGGAATATACCGGAATGAACTCGCAAACAGGTCAGGAGTTATTCAAAAGGTACTTAAATTCGTTTAAATGACTTTTCAGTCGCCATGCATTTGGTGAAGCATTCAAAACATTCACAATAATTACCAAGATAAATGAAATGCCCCAAATTGCGACATACTAATAAACGTATTCAAAATAAATACAAAAGTGTTTGAAACAATTTCTAAAATGTTTAAAATGCATGTAAAGGCTAAAATGACCACATTTCTTTGCAATGTACTACTGTTTTGCATTAATTAAAGCTATTTGAAATATCCAAAGTTTCTGGAATGTTCACAGGGTTCACAGTGTCAAAGTGAAGCCATTTCAAAATGATTATTGTACATTTGAGCATAATTACAAGTACCTGGTCTATGCGTATATTTAAATGTATTTTGTTGATATGGCAGATGGATTTCACAGACCTGAACCGCTGGTGTTTGATAATAATAACATTGCTGAAAACTGGCGAGTGTTTGAACAAGAATATGATATTTTCATACAAGCTGCTTTTGCTGATGAAGGCGCACATACAAAGGAATTCATACTTCTTAATTTAGCAGGCTCAGAAGTCATTGAGAGGGAATGTTCATTTATGAATGTTCCTGCAGTGTATGTAGGGGAGGGGGAGAACCAGGCTAAAGTACAGGAAAAGCCTGAGTGCTTAAAACATAAATTTAGAGAAATGTGCAACCCTCAAATGAATATTACAATGTAAAGGCGCATTTTTTGCACAGTAAATTAAAAGCCTGATGAAACTATACCAGCATACATTACTAACTTGAGAAATAAAGCAAAAATGTGCAGATTTGGTACTTGCAAGATGTGTTGATAAGGGATAGACTTGTGTGTGGTGTTAATAGTGATGCAGTGAGAAAAGATTTTGCTTTGAGACAGTGATTTAACATTGAGCAAAGCCATAGAGATTTGTCAGATATACAAGCTTACAGAGAAGCACACGAATATGCCTACAAATGAGAAAAGCATGCATATAGTGTCTACCAGTGCACATTCTGATAATGTACAACAGGAAAGCTAAGATAAAAAAGCAATATAAACCAAAGATTGTACCCCTACCTAACCCCAGGCATAAACCAAAGAGATTGTTTGCTACCTCAGACCTCATTGTTACCTGTCACAATTGTGGAGACAACCATGAACCCAAACAAGAAAAGTGCTTAGCTTTTGGTCAGCAATGTCACAAATGTAAAAAGTGGAATTATTTCAAAAGGCTTTGTAAGTGTAATGTGGTACATTCTTTTAATATAAGACAGCCATCCAAAGAAGCAAGTAGATCAGACAGAAAGCTGTGAGCAAACTTTTTATGTTGATGGTGTCTCTGTGATTGATGCATCTGTTAACACAGTAGACTATCAGTTGTTGGCAAACAGCAAAATATTTTCTTCAGTCTGGATTAATGGAAAACCTGTAGAGCTTAAAGTAGATACTGCATCGAAGTGCAATATTATATCATCACAAATGCTTGCCAAGGTGAAAGCTGGTGAGAAACTTCATTCAGCAAAGTGGGGAAAACTTGTCGCTTATGGTGGTGAAGAGATTCAAACTGTAGACGCGGTAGTTCTCACATGCCATTCTGCTGGGAACAGTTATGACTTACAGTTTTACATAGTCAAAAGACATGTGCAGTCACTGTTAAGCCTCAAAGACAGTTTGAGAATGGGACTGAGTCACTTAATAAGTAGGTCCACCAAATAAGTCTTAACAGCCACAATAGTTTTAAGCAGAATATTTTTAGTGAATATGCTGATATTTTCAAAGACGAGCTTGGCAAGCTAGCAGTCACAAATTTCATGAAGTTAAACCATGAAGTAAGCCCAGCTGTCAGACCAGCAAGGAAGGTTCAGGTAGCAATGAAAATTAAAGTAAAAAGCAGCACTAGACAAAATGGTAATTTGGGTGTGATAACTCCAGTAAAAGAACCAAATGAATAGGTAATCCTCCATGGTCGCAACTCATAAGAAAAGCTCAGATGAAATTCAGATATGTATTGATCCTAGAGATTTAAATAAAGCACTTGGAGATTTAAATAAAGCACTTAAATGTCCTCACCATCTGATGCATGCAGTAGAAGAAGTAGTGGTTCTCATACCAAATGCCACTATTTTTACAGTCTTACATGCAAAAAGTTCATTTTGGCATATTTCGCTGGATCACAAATCTTCATTGCTAACCACTTTCAGTGCATCATTTGGAAGGTACAGATTCTTGAGAATGCCATTTGGGATAAATTCTGCCAGTGAAGACTTCCAACGTGGCACAGAACAAAGTTTTTCAGGTTATCGACGTGCTAGCATAGTAGACAACAATACTGTAGAAGGCAATGGTGAAGACAAACATGATAGAAATCTCAAGAAAGTTCTAGACCATGCACGTGAAGTTAATTTTAAACTGAATCCTCAGAAATGTAAATTCAAGCTGAAAGATATTACTTATGCGGGTCATTTGTTTACCAGTTCTGGCTTACAACCAGATCCGTCTAATCAAGCAGCAATTCTTGACATGACAGTTCCAGATAATATCACATCTTTGTGACGTTTTCTTGGTATGGTCAACTATTTAGAAAAGTTCATCCCAGACCTAAGTAAACGTTTAGCACTGTTACGTGAGTTGACATGCAAAAATGTAAACTGGTCCTAGTTGGAACAATACCAAAGAACATTTTACGTTCTGAAACAGAAAATTGCCAGTCCACCCACATTGAGATATCATGATATTCACAAAACAGTAATTCTTTCATATGATGCTTCAAAGTATTGTCTTGGTGCAGCATGTCTTTATGTTACCAGATGGGTAACAAATTGGTTCACTGATAGAACCCATCTAGTTAAAATAGGGGAAGCCACCTCAGGGAGTGGATCCATACCAAGCAGTGTACCCCAGGGATCAGTCTTGGGGCCTCTGTTATTTGGGATATAATTTTCTGAGGTGCAAGCCAAAACCAACGGGCTATGGTTGATTAGGTTTGCAGATGACTGCAACCTGGGTGGTGTCATCAATTCTCCTAGTGATGTGGACATCCTCCAAGAGTATCTCACCCAAACAAATGACTGGTGCTAGAAACATCGCCTCAAGCTGAGTACATTTCCCTGCTATAAAACCCGCATTTGCGTGGTTTTGGCCACCAGGCAGCGCCTGTTAGCTTGGGTATAACTATTCCCGGCTCCAAAAAGTCTAGTCTTCAATTTTTCCTTTGGGACTAGACAAACTTTCAACTTAAGCACTCAAATCATTCACTTCTCAGCCTGGCACTTACTCAAAACTCATAGCAAGCAATAGTAAACCTCAGCACTAGCCCCCCCCCCCATATACTGTAGAGAAGGACAAGGCTCTCTATTCGACCTAATAAGCCAATCAGTAAAACAGTTCACTGTACCTATCCAGGCATGGGCATTTTGAGGCAATGAACAACTAACTCATGTACACAGACAACCGTCTCCTCCTAGCACCAAACACTAATACATGCCAGAGATGCAACTATACAGCCAAACTGGAGGCTAAGCTTTCTCAACCCAAGACTGGACCTGACAGTCAAGAGGAGAAGGGAATTACTTGCATCACACTACCAGTCTCACATAGACCTATGAAACCAGCACCGGCAAAAAACATACATAAATACACAAAGACATACTCGGAGGCTCTAAATAAAAATCTGCAAAAGCAACAGAGACCTCCAATGCAGACACCCAATCAACCTCCACCTCCAACACAAACCATGAAACACATACTTCACAAAACCAGTGTGCCATGCAATCACAGTCCTTAAGGCAAAATAACATACCCAACACACTAATAATAGGCGACTCTATAGTCAGGCACATTGACGTCCCAGTCACCAGGCTGAACAAGGAGAAGGTTACTGTTAGCTGCCTGTCGGGTACCAGGGTCCGCCACATAACACAAGCTCTCAGGTCACTCCAGAACAAGTACAAATATGACTCCATGTTGGTGTGAATGACCTGAGCTGTACCTCCCTGGACTACATGAAAAGAGACATGGAAGAGCTCTCTGATCACACAGCCCAGGCCGGTATGACGCTGACCTTGAGTAGCATCCTGCCATCACCAAGAATGATACCATGGTATAAAGAAAAAATTATCAATTTCAACAATTGGCTAAGCTTCTGGTGTCATTCAAAGGGGATCCAGTGTCTGTCAGCATGTGATGACATGCTCAACAAGCCACACTGCTTAGCTAGAGATGGCTTGCACCTGTCACCCTTAGGCTTTCGAATACTGGCCAAGGCTCTTGCCACCCCCATAGTGCCTTTTTTAGGCAAGGCTCAAAAGACAAACCCACCACAGTAAATAGCACAAGTAACAAAAAACTGAGGGTAATGCTACTCAAGGCCAGAATTCTAAACCTCAAAATGCATGTATTCGAGGCACTCCTCAATATGGAGAAAATCGATATATGTGCAGTAACAGAAACCTGGTTTAAGGCTCCAGAGAGCACCCCAGCACTACCAGCCTACAACTCAGACCATACATTTCGGCCACAAAACCAGGACCTAAATACAAAAGGTGGGGGCATATCCATATTCATCAAGGATACCAACACCTCCAGGTTAGTGGCACAGCACGATGCTTCAGAGATCATCCTCATGCAACTAACAACGAGCAAAACTGCAATTCAAATTGGGGCTTGCTACAGATTACACACCATGTCCTAGGACCCCCATTCCGCATTTCTGGAAACACTGGGAAACATAAAGGTCCTACCAAACACCCTGATATTGGGGGATTTCAGTTACCCAAACATTAACTGGGAGAACTACTCAAGTACTAACTCCCTTGCCCAACATTTCCTAGAATTTATAAACTCAAACGCCCTGGATCAACTGGTCAACACCCCCACCAGAGGCGACAACATATTGGACCTGGTCATCACCAATATGGGCGACCGGTGTTCCACACCAGAGGTCAACCCCTCGATGGTTAAATCTGACCATAAACTAATCACTCTGGATATCCACATTCCACCCCCACCCCCGTTCAAAGAAACCACCGTGAAAAACATTTCAAAAGCAAACTTCACTTTACTAAAGACAGAGGTGGAAAGTTTCAAAGCCCCCATGCTAAAGGATAACGCTGCCCAAGCTGCAAAATCCTTTACTAATGCACTCTACAGGCACCTACAAGAATGCATGGATCATGCTATCCCAAGCAAAACCAAGACTCACTCCTCCAAGAAAAGGAAACCAGTCTGGTGGACCCCTGCCATAAGCAAGCTATACAATAGAAGGAGGAAACTAGTACAGAAAAGAGTAAAATCCCAAGAAGGGAAGACATCTCTGATCAGTATCAGCAAGAAACTATGATCCCTCATAAAATAATCCAAGGCTAGCTTCGAAAGAAAAATTGCCAAGGACTCCAAGGATAACCACAAGGCATTCTTTAGCTATGTCAAGAATCTAAGTGGCAATTCTCAGATCTGCTCGGAGTTAGTGCAGAATGGCACAAAATACACTTAACTAACCAATATCGCCAACATCCTGGCAGACAGGTTCACTGCAAACTTCACACCCTCTCTCCCCCAAAAGGGCCCATAACCATACCAGAAGAATGTAGTGCCCTTGAAATCACAGACACTCAGGTTAAAACAACCCTTTTCAAAGCCAAAAACACAGCATCAATGGGACCGGGCTGCGTCATACACGAGCTCAAAGATGAACTAACCCCTCACCTAAAAACACTGTTCAAACTCAGCCTCTCCACAGGCTACGTGCCCATGCAGTAGTGCACAGCAACAGTTATTCCACTCTACAAAGGTGGAGCCAAAACAGACCCCGGGAACTATTGCCCTATAAGCCTGACTAGCTTGGTCTGCAAGGCTATGGAGCGCATCATCATGGATCTCATTAACAGAGACATTAGGAACCTCCAAAAACTGAACCCTACTCAGTTCGGCTTTGTTAAGGGCAGATAATGCCTCCTAAACCTGGTGTATTTCTTTGAGACAGTTACCAAGGCTATAAATGAGAGAAAGGTGGTCCACACAGTCTACCTAGACCTTGCAAAGGCCTTCAACACCATTCGCCATTCTGGTATTATAGACAAGCTCACCAGCCTGAACATAAACCCCTACATCACGAGATGGGTTGTCAACTGGCTCACGGACAGAACCCACATGGTAAGAGTTGCGGGAGCTAGGTCTGACTCTAAACTGGTTACAAGTGGCATTCCCTAGGGCTCAGTCCTAGGACCCCTCCTGTTCAGCATATATTTCTCAGAGGTACAGGCAAGCACAGGAGGTCTATGACTGACCAAATTCACAGACGACTGCAAACTAGAGGCTATAATTGACACTCCAGCTTACACAGACATCCTCCAAAAGGATCTCACTGAGACAGATACCTGGTGTCAAAACCATGGCTTCAAGCTAAACGCCAAAAAGTGCATAGTCATCCCTGTTGGAAAAAATAAAGTACCCACAAACTACCTCATAGGTGGTAGCCCCCTAAATATGGAAGCCGTAATAAGGGATCTGGGGACCCAAGTAGATAGTAATCTTTCCTTTGATAATCACATTGCCAAAGTGGTTAGAAAATCCTTCTATGTGGCCCACCTAATCACAAAAGGGTTTGCATCCAGATCGAAAAAGGTTATTGTGCCCCTCTGCGCATCACTAATCAGACCCATCATAGAGTACAACTCCCCATTTGGGATGTACCATACAAAACACCTGCAACAGCTGGAAAAACCACAGAAGTACCTCACCAAGAGGATCACTGGCCTCAAACAAATGCCCTATGCAGCTCAACTGAAGAAACTCCAGCTGTACTCTGTTGCATACTGCCTACTCAGAGGTGATCTATGCCTGACATAAAAAGGCCATGTCCAACCCAGAACTGATGGACATGCTCCACCTTAAGAAAACCATATCCCCTCGAGCCACACGCTCTAGGGATCTAAACCTCACCATGACAATAAACGGGACATGCTAGAGGGATAGATTCCTGTCCCAGAGACTTCCAATGCTCTGGAACAAGATTCCAATCTACATTAGGCAGAGCTCCTCACTAACACTCTTCAAGAGAAACCTTGATGAGTGGATGGGAAACAGAAAGTTTACCCCAGGGATCACTTCAATGGCTCTACTGGACAGAGGCACAGGAAACTAATCTAAGGGGGCGGTGAAAGCCAACACATTCCAGCTAGGCTTATAAATGCCTTTGGGCAGATAGCCTAGTACCTACCTATGAACCTATGAACTACCAACGCACCTCCCTTGTCAGGTTGCATAACATGCAAATAAGGAGTTGCAACAAATGCCTTCAAAACAGCCCACTGAGTGTGATACAAACTATGGCTGCCAAAATCAACTCACCGAGTTTTAGCTGTTTTATATCTAACTCACAGACATGGTAAAATATATCGAAAACTAGATGCAAATCTGGATTAATAATGCTCGGCACATACAATTGAGAAGGTTTAAACATATGATCAGAACTTGCGAACAACAACTTCATATCCCTGAAATTTCTATCAACAAGAATTCCCCAGAGACTGCCCGTCAGAGCTTTTATTTAACCAGATCAGGTAGAATTTCCAGACCCAATCCAAAATACACAGCGACTGGGACTTGAGTTTGATTGTTATTAACAATGAAATATTATCTAGCATATAGATTGTCTTGTTCTCCTACTGCATGTTGAACAAATCAAAGTGGGAGGATGTAGATCATTGAGTGTATTGTTCCTAGGGAGAAACTCTAGCTAGATAGCACATGCATATAAGTATAAGTACTAAGCACGTGCAAGGACAGTGCCATTTTGTATTGTCAGCCAGAGTGAATGCAGTCATGAATGGAGATGCACGAGTGTGTTTGACATAATGTGTGAATCAGTTAGCTTAAATGTTTATTCTAATTACAGTTTCTGACATGTTTATGTACAATAAATATCTTGACCTCATACATGGCTTCATTGTCTCTTTTGAATGCATGAGACAAGCGACATGGTGTCAGAAGTGGGATGTCTAAAACAACACAGGGTATAATTAAAGTTCATAAAACTAGTATTGCTTCATTCTTTGATGTTTGCCAATAGTGTTCTTATCAGTATCTGAAAAGTACCAAGAATTACTTTTTTCTTCAGTTCATATGGACTTACATTTGCTTGGAGCATGTTTAAGTACGTTTGAAAATTCTTTTTTGTATTAGCTCTACTGCTCCTACAATTGCTGGAGCTTTCTGTGTTGTCTTTATTCTATACTGCTCTTGTTTCTGCATCAATATCCTGCATACTTCTTAACTGTCCAGATTTTCATAGAACGTCTAGATTGTTGGTTCATATTTTTGGTCTGTTTGTCATAAAATTTGTGGTTTTCTTTTCTGGAAAATCACTGGGATGATCTCAGGACTGTAGTCACTAAATAATGACATATATTTGAGTTTCACATCTTCAAATCCTTCAGAAAAACTATGTTAAATCAAGCCCTGTTAACTCTAGCAACTTTCTAAGTTGATAGCAATAATTAAATATGTCCATATTTTTGGGTCTTTGACACCCCCCCCATTTTGTTGGGCTTTGTCCAAATTTCTTGCACTAAGAAGTTGAGCGGTATAATATCCTGGTACTTTATGACTTCTTGCATCTCAGTTCACAGGACAGTATGATTTCTAGCTATTTCAGTGATTAAAGTTTTTCTTTGACTACTGGTTTTGGTTGTTTCTACTTTCTTAACCTTTGATATTTGATGATCCCATGTGATCATAACTTCTTCTTTTTCAGTAATTCCTTGTAGTTCATCTTTCCGAATGCTTCCTACCTACCAGTATGTTGCACTGTTTGCACAATCTTCAATGGAGCATTCTTGCCAAATTGTTGTGCCATTCAATATACTGAGCATCACCACTAAGTACACCACAACCAGAAACAAGACATGCACAATTGTTTCTACTTCTGTACTACAGAACTTTTATTTCCTGTATTTCCTACCTTTGCTTTAGATTATGTAAACCAATGTGTATGTAGTCTGCTGTCTTGAGGTGACATTATTAACTTTTCATGTTTTGATTAAAATTAACTTCTGCTTAGCAATTCAAGCATCAAATCTTGATCAATCCATGGCAGTTTTACGACTCTGCAGATGCCCTATAATTGTGTTGGGTGGATTTGGTTTTATTTCCATTTTGCAGATCATGTTCATTATGTTCTTTCTTCTTCTTTATTGTCCACTTCTACTTTGATTCATTTCCTGTTTCTTTCTGAAATGCTTCTGATAATTAGAACAAAAATGTAATCTTAGACATGTTTCTTCATGGTTTAGAACTTTCACTATATTTAGATCTAATTACTTCTACAGTTTATGTTTCTCTCATAATTGTAGACCTGTACATATAGTCAATATCAATAAGGCCCATCCCTCCTTCAGACCAATGAATATATAATCTTGCCATGCAATGTTTTTTATATATCATTTGATCAACATTAAACAGTTTTCTTATTTAAAAATCTTGCTTTTTTCCCACTTTTCTGAGATTTAAAAAAGTTCAGTTACAGGCTTGCTGTTCTGAACTGTTTGTAAGTTTCTTGGAGGCCATTTTTTGCTTGGGCTAAAGGGAAGTCTCTCTGTTCATCAGTGGCAGTGATAAACATTGAGCAGCCTGCCTGCCCCTGTGGGAGTGGTTACTGACTTGAAACTGTAGTTTTATTGGCCATTTTGGGTCAATTCCTAACTCCTTGATCTTCCTCTCTTAAATCCCGATTGCCTCGTGGTTTTGGCATCTTTTCAGACTTGTTGGCTGTTGGTGAAGCACCCACCAAGAGGAGAAAATGCTGAGAGAAGAAAGGAGCCACTTTTGAGATTTTAAGTATTTTTCTTCAGATTATTTGCTAAGTTTTTCTGCATAGCCGCCTACTCTGAGCATTTTCTGGCTTGTTAAACTTGATTTCTGCATTAGTAACTGTATTTAGAGCACAACCTAGAGCTGTTTACTGAATTTCCTGTTTGCACTTATTTTTAAAATCGTTTTTTTCTCAAAACTTGCATTTTATCTGTCTCTGGCCTAGCACTCAAGTGTGGGGTCATTTACTGCACTGTTATAACTTGTTGATACTTGTGAACCTCTGCTATCTCTGAAAAAACAAAAAACAAAAAAATCTTGCTTTTTTCCCACTTTTCTGAGATTTAAAAAAGTTCAGTTACAGGCTTGATGTTCTGAACTGTTTGTAAGTTTCTTGGAGGCCATTATTTGCTTTGGCTAAAGGGAAGTCTCTCTGTTCATCAGTGGCAGTGATAAACATTGAACAGCCTGCCTGCCCCTGTGGGAGTGGTTACTGACTTGAAACTGTAGTTTTATTGGCCATTTTGGGTCAATTCCTAACTCCTTGATCTTCCTCTCTTAAATCCCTCTTTTGTGCAGTTTTGCACGTTTTTGTGCATAGCGCAACAATGGGCAGCCCTGCCTAATTGGGTTTAAACTATTCCTGGCTCCACAAAGTCTGCTCTTCACTTTTTCCCTTAGAACTTCTCTATCTCTCAATTTAAACACCATATTCTCATTCTAAGGCCCCTTACTGGTCCAAATAAGTAATCTTACAAGTTAGCACTATTAAACCATAAGCACTACTTACTCTTATACTCTCTACGATTACCTTGTCCCCTATTGGTCCGTCTTAATTCAGTTTCCCTATATTACTCTAGCATGTCCAAAGGTCAGTCAATGGTTTCCTCTCCAGTCCAGCTGGTGAATCTGGGAATTTTGAGGCAATGTTACAACTGTCTCATGTACACGGACAACCCTCTCCTCCTCCAAACAGGTTCAAATATATGTGAGAGATGCAACCATATAGCCAAACTGGAGGCTGAGCTCTCTCATCTCAAAACTGGTGAAACCAGTCAGGTGGAGAAGGTAACCTCACAAAACACAATTCCAGTATCACATAGTCCCACCACATCAGCAAACCAAACACATAAATACACAAAAACATACTCGGAGGCTCTAAATAAAAATCTACCTAAGCAACAGAGACCTCCAAAGCAGACATCCAAGCAAACGCTACCCCAAAACAAAACACGCACAACACATAGCCCACAAAGTCAGTTTGCCAAGCAGCCACAGTCCTTAAGGCTGAATAACACACCTGATACTCTTGTAATAGGTGACTCTATTGTCAGACACACTGACGTCCCGCTCACCAGGCTGAATAAAGAGAAGGTCACAGTGAGCTGCCTGTCGGGTGCTAGGATCCGCAACATAATGCAAGCACTCAGGTCACTCCAAAGCAAATACAAATATGACTCAGTCATTGTACATGCTGGTGTGAATGACCTGAGACGTACCTCCCTGGACTACATGAAAAGAGACATAGAGGAGCTCTCTGATCATGTAGCCCAGGCCGGTATGACCCTGACCTTGAGCAGCATCTTACCCTCACCTAGAATGATGCCACAGTACAAAGACAAAATGATCGATTTTAACAATTGGCTAAAATTTTGGTGTCATTCTAAGGGGATCCAGTGTCTGTCAGCCTGGGATGACATGCTCGACAAGCCATGTTGCTTCGCTAGGGACGGCTTGCACCTGTCACCACTGGGCTTTTGGATATTGGCAAAGGCTCTTGCCACCCCCATAGTGCCTTTTTAGGCAAGGCTCAAAAGTCAAACCCACCTCCATAGACAGCACAAGAAACAAGAAACTAAGGGTAATGCTGCTAAATGCCAGAAGTCTTAACCTCAAGATGCACGCACTCGAAGCTCTCCTCAGTATGGAGAACATCAATATCTGTGCAGTGACAGAAACCTGGTTCAAGGCTCCAAAGCGCACCCCAGCACTACCAGGTTATACCTCATATCATGCTTTTCAGCCCCAAAACCTGGACCGAACCACAAAAGGAGGGGGAGTGTCCATATTTATCAAGGATATCCACACCTCCAGGTTAGTGGCATTGCACGTATCGGAGACCATCCATGTGCAACTAACAGTGGGCAAGACTGCTTTTCAGTTTATAGCATCCTACAGACCACCCTCTCAAAGTCAGGAATCCCACTCGGCTTTCCTGAAAACATTGGAGAACATGAAGATCTCTCCGAACACCATTATATTGGGTGACTCCAACTACCCAAACATAGACTGGGAGCACTACTCAAGCCCCAGCACCTTAGCCCAAAGGTTCCTGGAAATGATAAACTCAAATGCTATGGAACAACTAGTCACCACTCCCACAAGAGGGGATAACATACTAGACCTGATCATTACTAACATGGGGACTCTATGCTCCACACCTGAAGTATATCACTCATTGGTAAGATCAGACCATAAATTAATTTCACTGGATGTCCACATCCCGACCCCACCCTCAGCCCAGAAAACCACAGTGAAAAACTTCTCAAAAGCGAACTTCTCACTTCTCAAAACTGAAGTGGAATCCTTCAAGGCCCCAGGGCCAGTGGAAACTACTGTCCAAACTGCAGAATCCTATATAAACGCATTCTATGGACATCTCCAGGAATGCATGGATCATGCTATCCCAAACAAAACCAAAACCCAAACATCCAAAGGCAGGCATCCAGTCTGGTGGACCCCAGCCATAAATAAACTATACAACAGAAGGAGGAAGATACTACATGATAGAGCAAAATCCCTAATAGGGAAGGCATCCCTGATCAGTACTAGCAAAAAATTACGATCCTTCATAAAATCCTCCAAGGCCAGCTTCGAGAGAAAAATTGCTCAGGACACTAAAGACAATCATAAGGCTTTTTTCAGTTATGTTAGGAACCTGGGATGCAACTCCCAGACTTGTTCTGAGTTGATTCTAAATGACAAAAAATACACTGAACCCACAGACATCGCCAATATCCTGGCAGACAGGTTCAGTGCAAACTTCTCCACCCCCTCCCCCCAAAAAAAAGAGCAAGTATCTATCCCGGCAGAGGGCTGCCTCCCAAACATCTCTGATGCTCAGGTGAAGGCTGCCCTCTCCAAAGCAAAAAACACTGCTTCCATGGGACCAGATGGCATCCCGGGTTGCGTCCGCATGAACTCCAAGAAGAACTAATCCATCAAATAAAACAGCTGTACAATCTCAGCCTCACTACAGGATATGTGCCCACAGAATGGCGTACAGCAACAGTGGTCCCACTCCACAAAGGCGGAGCTTCCACGTACCCTGGAAACTATCGCCCCATAAGCCTGCCTAGCTTAGTCTGCAAGGCTATGGAGAGGATCATCATGGAGTTCATAAACAAAGACATTGGGGACCTACAGACACTAGATCCTACCCAGTTCGGCTTCGTCAAGGGAAGATCCTGCCTTTTGAACCTGGTTGACTTCTTTGAAACAGTCACCAAAGCCATAGATGAAGGGAAGGTAGTCCACACAGCCTATCTGGACCTAGCAAAGGCATTTAACACAATACCCCACTCGGGCATCATAGATAAGCTATCCAGCTTAAATATAAACCCCTATGTCACAAGATGGGTCGCAAACTGGCTCAAAGATAGAACCCACAGAGTGAGAGTTGCTGGAGCCATGTCAGACTCGAAACCGGTCACAAGTGGCATCCCACAAGGTTCTGTCCTGGGACCGCTCTTGTTCGGTATATACTTTTCCGAGGTACAGGCCAACATGGGAGGACTATGGCTCACCAAGTTCACAGACGACTGCAAACTAGGTGCCATAATCAACTCTCCAGCTGACACAAACATCCTTCAAAAAGGTCTCACAGAGATGGATAACTGGTGCCAGAGCCATGGTCTAAAGCTGAATGCCGGAAAGTGTATAGTCATACCCTTTGGCAAAAACAATGTGCCCACAAATTACCACATAGGTGGTAACCCATTAAGTACAGAGAAAGTAATTAGGGATCTGGGGACCCAAGTTGATAGCAATCTCTCCTTTGACAACCACATTGCCAAAGTGGTTAGAAAGACCTTTTACATAGCCCACCTCATCATGAAAGGATTCACATCTAGATCAAGAGAGGTAATCGTGCCCCTTTATTCATCCCTCATCAGGCCCATCATAGAATACAATGCCCCTTTTGGGATGTACCTTACCCGACACCTGCAGCAATTAGAAAGACCCCAAAAGTACCTCACCAAGAGGATCAAGGGACTCAAACAGATGCCATATGCTGCTCGGTTAAAAAACTCCAGCTCTACTCAGTTGCATACCACCTACTTCGAGGCGATCTATGCCTGACATATAAAGCTATGTCCAATCCAGAATTAATGGACATGTTCCACCTCAGTAAATCTAAATCCCTTAGAGCCACGTGCTCGAGGAACTTGAACCTCAGCACTGAAATAAATAGAACTTGCTGGAGGGACAGATTCATAACCCAGAGGCTCCCTTCACTCTAGAACAGAATTCCAATTCATGTTAGGCAGAGCACCTCACTGAATCTCTTCAAGAAGAATCTTGATGAGTGGATGGGGGATCGTAGGTTTGTCCCGGGGATTACTTCTGTGTCACTATTAGACAGAGGCACAGCAAACTAAACCTTAAAAAGGGCACAGTATACTCAAATCAAGGGGTGGCGTACGCCAAACAAAACTGGGCTAGGCTTATAATTGCCCCAGGGCAGATAGCCTAGTATGAACCTATGAACCTATGAACCTATGTGAACCTGTGCATTTTGGGGCAGTCAATAATATCAAAGCTGTAAGTTATACAAGAGCAGTGAGATGATTTATAGCTTGAACTTTATTCCAGGATGTCAAGGCAGTTTTCAGTAATAACTTTACTCTTTTAAAATATTCTGTACTAAACTTTGTTTTCATCTAGTCATGCTTTATTGCCGATCCTTCATCTGTTCCCAGATATTTATGCATGTTCTCATGTTCAAGTTCTTTTACATCACATTCTTCTTCAAAGTTCAAATTTATTGGCTAATGTAGTTTTCCTGCTAAGAATGTTGCTTTTCCATATGTATCAAGGCCAAATGTTATTTTTAGACTGTCTGAGGAAAAAGTGTTAACCATTTGAAGCTGCACATTGAGGTGCTAGTCTGAAGGGCTATACAGTTTTAAAAAGCAGATGAGATGTTATTGGGGAAAGTTAATTTCTGGAAATTAAGCAGTAACCATAGCCTACACTATTAAGTAAACAGCTTAATTTGTAAAGGGCAAGGGAAAGCAATATTGTTGACAAAAAATCACCCTGGGAGTATACTGTTTTGGATTGTTATGCCTGGGGTAATAATAATTTGCCCTTCATAATAACTTATTTATAAAGTGGTTTGCCACTGTTTCATACTAACTGTTTATATAATTTATCACAGTATGGACAGGGAAGCCTGCAGGACTTTTTGCAGGGGGGTGTAAACCCTGAACTTCCCCCCAACTCAGCCCCCCATGCAGCTCCCCTCTCATGCACTCATTCCAGTGTCCCATTATTTTGCTGTTTCTCCCCGGTTTCCATAAACACTGTTCAAAACTCTCAGTGTGCATACTGTTTTATGTTTTACTTTTACAATGATTACAGATATTTTGATTTAATTTAGAACTTTTATTTCACATTTTCTAGCACAAGCACTGACAGACATTTGCTAAACAAAGCAATAGTCTTACAATGAAAACAGACTTAGCATTAAAATTGCTCTACCTTTGAAACTCATATTCCCTGAAACAGCATTGAAACCCACATTCAAAGAAAATGCATCTGGCCAGTGGCAGGTTAGGTTTACCTTTGGGGTGTTTTCAAATCATAGGCCTCTTGCACACATTTTTAGGACAATGCAAAAGTTCTTTGATTCACCTTCCTGATTGTATTAATTATAATTTATAATAAATTAATTACATCCCTTTTATAATACAGCACCGCTTGTTAGACTGTGTTTTAAATTTATAGTTTTGAACATTTTTCCAGTAAAAAATGATACAAAACATGTGGAACAATAATGACAAACTGACCGATTTGGAACATTTCAGTCATAAAAGGCCACTCAAACTTCTGTCATTACAATCCACCAATATCAGTCAACATGCATAATCTGCAGAAGTAAAAGTCATCTAAACAAGTCCACCTTACAGAGATCTGAAATAAATGAAGAGGCTGTTGCTAGAAAACATCTTTATATTTCATTGTTTCATCTACAAATTCAATGTCTGCTGCCCTTAAAGAATCATTTGCCTATTTTACATTAAAAAATGCTAAGCTGGTAAACTGCAATAGGGAATGGGTGGCAAGCTGAAAAAAACAGATTCATAGTTACTAGGCATCTCATCCAAAGGATATATTCAGGTCTGCAGCACCCCACCCCTTTAAAATATAACATTGTATGCTGTGGGAGTAGACCCTACAGCCCTGTACATCAAGATGCAAGTATGCTACCTGCTGTGCTACTAAAAACACTTTAAAATTCTATACCACAATAGTGATACCATTTGCTAAACAAAACAGTTGCACATTTTAAGCAGACTTGGCATGAGCAGCAGTAAACTTATCTTCCCTTGAGGCTCACAATTCCTTGAAAATGCACTTGAAAATAATTTTGCCTGCTAATTTTAACTAGGGCATTTCTCTCTCTCTCCCACACACACACACACACACACACACACACACACACACACACACACACACACACACACACACACACACACACACACACTCTCACACACCTCAATCTCTTAGTGCAAGAAAGTTGGACAAAGCCTAAAATAAATAGGTGCTAGAATAACAGGATTTGTGTTGGTATGCATTTTTCTAAAGGATATGACATCTAAAACTCAAATGGCTGTTATTATTTAGCAACTTTTATGAGGAATATGTGGCAAAAATCTGGACATTCTGCAAAAACCCGTTTGCTACTTCTCTTTTATACATACATAGCACACACACACACACACACACACACACACACACACACACACACACACACACACACACACACACCATACCTTTCAATCTCTTAGCATACGAACTCTAGACAAAGCCTGTTATAATGTTGGGAGCAAAGGCACAAAAGTAGGGACACATTTAGAAGGTCGCACAGGTGCAGTGTGACTGGATGCAAAGGGCATTCTTAAAGAAGAACGCCCTAAAAAAACAAGATTTTAATTAAAAGAAAATTAATCTCCCGGCCAGCTGGTTCCGGAGGAGGAGTTCAAGTGCATCCCCTTGCACCTGCTTGTAGGCGCCCTTGAGTATGGAGTATTTTTTACCTCTGTAACTATTCTATAATCTTTGAATGGGAATGCTGTCAAGTGCTTTTTCTGTAATCTGTTCATGCCATACTTAAGTTCCTCTTTTTTACAGTTCCTTTTTATGGATTTGTTTAGCAACAGGTGATTTCTTTGTTCCATATGATTTTCTATTATTATTTTTCTGCTGTATTGCCATAAATTAATTTTTTTCGAAGTGATTATAAACTCTGTGTGCATCAATTCTGGATATGTCCAAAGTGAAGTAACCTGACTGAAAAAAAATAAATGTTGAAAGGACTCCAGATGCAACTACACAGCTTCAAGAATTTATTAAAATATAAAAAGCCAGTAAAATAACGTGAGTGCTTTCATCTCACCACAGAGACTTCATCAGACTGATGAAGTCTCTGTGGTGAGACGAAAGCACTCACGTTATTTTACTGGCTTTTTATAGTTTAATTGATGAAGTCTCTGTGGTGAGACGAAAGCATTCACATTATTTTACTGGCTTTTTATACTCTATTTATATACTATATTTATTTATGCATAAATACTCTAACCAGTCAATCAGAACTAAACTAATTGTATCCCCATTACTGAACACAACACTGTTCAGAAAATGCAAAACTGCTTTCTATCTTAACCACATTACTGTCCTTCTCCAACCTATTTTCCATAACTTTCATTTATCTACCAAAACTGCTGACTCTTACCTCTTAAGTACCATGCTGATTAGCAAACACACAACAGTGTTCAGACCCACTTCCATATTTTTATTTATTTTCAAGTATCACTTATAATAAATTTAAACCCTGGTTTATTCAGTGGAATCACAGTAAAACAGTCTGACACACACATTTGATTTGCAACATTTTTCCCAAAGGTTTCTAGCTGGAGAACTGCAGCTTACATTAGATATACTTCATACATTAATATGACTGCAAGTACAGGCTGAGATAACTGAAAGCACAACTTTACTTCTAGGCTGCTAACTTAAATTAGTAGTACAGTGAAGCCAAAGGGCATTTATGCAAGGATATACTGCTATCAAATTTTGCCCCCAAATCATGGTCAGCAATTTCTTCCTTGGCCTTTCTTCTCTCAACCCAAACCCACTGAAAAACATGGTCTACCACACTGGTACACTAGTTTTATCAATGTGTTTCTGAAATTCAGCTTCTGCATTTTTCCATTTACCCCTTTACCATCAGGATTAAAGTCTTCTTTTAATGGCACCTTATCACTTTTACCATCCTTGCATTTTGCAATGGTAACAGAGGACGCCTAATTTACTGGTATTGCATTTTATGTGATGCTACCATATCCTGCTGAATGACTACCCTGCTTCCTCATTCTGCAATATACAAGTCATAAAAAACGTAACTCTATTATCTCTAAAAGTCCATCATCAGACTGCAGTGTGCCAGAGCATGTCAACACAGAATCAACTTTTTCTTTCATCTTAATTCTCTCTCTATTTTTAGTATGCAAGAAATTGCAAGACATGCGTCACCCTGGTTTTAGGAACCCCTACAAATTTAAAAACAAAAATCTTCTTGGCTGTCGAGGGGCAAATAAATGAGATTTGGTTTTGTTCTCTGGACTTTGTGTGGAACTCTGGAATCAGCAGGAATGTCCCAAGCCAGGAGATCAATGATCCACTACAAATACTACCACTCCTCTGCTGGCCTTGCTGAATGGAGCAGAAGAGGGGGAAGATCATGACGATCTCATTCACCTGTGCAGCAAACAAGCAGATCTCCTGATTGCTCCATTTGTAGAAAACTATGACCCATCATAGCCTCCAGTGAGGACTGGATAAGTATTTCAGAGACTCTGCCAGCTCATTCATTACCTCATGAATTTCAACTGCTGACATAATGATGCCCATGTATATGGCCCACAGCCAGAGAAACACCACCACCTTGTGCTGCAGGTACTAATGTTGTTCCCTTGCTTGTTTAAGTACTGCTCCATGCCTAATTTGATGAGGTGAGAGCCAAGAAACAACTTTGTATTCAATGGCATCATGACAAGGAAGTCTGCTCTCAGCTCCTCTTTGTTGATGTGCAGCCTCGATCCAAAGGTACTGTATCCTTATATCATCTGGTAACCTAGGTGAGCTCTTCAACCCATGTCAACACTTTTTAATGGAAAATATGTCCATTCAGAGAAAAATGGACTACGCTGCTATGTGGACCTCAAACTGGTGTCCATCATGGCCAGCAGCACCACCCAGGCTTCATGCAGGAAGAAGGCCATAAGTCTGAATAGGCTGACCATGCAAAAACAAGTGGAATAACTGGGCTGATGCAAAACTGCTGACCTCCAAAATAAGATAGAGCTCTTCTGCCTTCTGCAAGACCAGAAAGTGGTGAAAGTACAGTCCCTTTCATAAAGATGGACAACATCGACATCCTTTTGATCAGTAAATTCTGAATCTAATCCAAGAACTCCACTGAAACTGATCCAACCATGGAGCTGTGTCTGGAGGGGGAATAATATGCTCTTTAATGTCCAAGCTTGATCATGTCTAGATCCCACCGGTCCTTTGTGGTGGTTGTCCAAGCTAGGTTGAACTTAGAAAACTATCACTCCCATAGACTCTTCCAGAACAGAGTCAGCCCTTCAGAAAAGGTACCAGTACGATTGTCATTTTGAGAAACTTAGTTGGGACTTGAAGTGGGAAGAGACCGCATGACACATTAGGCAGCAAGGCCTTCCTATTTTGGAAATGTCTAGGAGTGGAAGATAAGGAAGTAGAAGTGGAGGGAAGGGATCATTAAGACTCTACACAAAAGTGAGATTTTGTTTCCTTTAAAGAAGGTCACTGACTAGATTCTTAGCATGCTGGCTAAAAAGCAACCACCCAGAAAATGACATCTAAGATTTTGTCGCTGAGCTCTTCTTTAAAAGAAGGCAATGTCATCCATGCCACTCTGCACATAGACTTTACTGCATCAATAGAAGCTGTTGAATGTGGCACTGAGAAAAGCCACACTGTTGCATTTTCTCTCCCACCTATCAGTTTGTGACAAGTAACTACAACTACACCTTCTCCATAAATCCTATGTCATGTGACCAGGAAACGTCACTTGTGCAGGTCAGGAGGATAATTGGTTGTAACCCAGCCATCTGAGCAAGCTGCTTCTGTGTAATCAGAGACACTGATTTGCCACAATATTGTCACTTCTAATCTGCCTTGCCATCACTTCTGCTACTCAGTGCAAACTTTATCATATACTTGTGACCAGATCTGCCATGTACTCATTATTTTTCTGTCTTCCTCTCTCTTTCTCTCTCTCTCTCTCTCCACCTTTCCTTTTCCTCCTAGCATTACACTTCTGTCTAATTTGCACAATCCATTTTATTTGTACTGCATCCTAACTTGCAAGGGAAACGTTTCTAAACTGTCTTCATGTAGATCAAGCCTCACACTTTGATTTATAACTAATGTGTTTACTGCCCATTTGGATAACTGTTCCATATTTTAGAGCATTCCTTTGTATTTCATTTTGATGCAGTGCTGTGTCATCTCTTTCCATTTCCAAAAAACAGATGGGCTACATCACTTGGAAGGTTATACTACATGTTCACAGCTACAAAGTTGTGGTGGACATATCTCACAGCTCTTAGGTAGTTCTCTCAATACCGGACAACAGTACCTTAATAAATTCACTAATGCACACTGCTCAAAACAAAGTTTGCCAAAGCATTTATGACACAGAGTTCCCCATGTTTCATTTTTTTACATGTAACTGATTAAAGTAAGTAGCAATGCCTTCTAGCTAGCTAAGGGTACTCAGATTGTCTTTGTGAAAGCAGCTTATACATTTAACAGCATGTTTAGGAGTCACACACTGTTACACTATACTTTTATACCTAGGCTAATGGACACTGAGCTATATAAACTTCATGTACATTACTTTCTATATGATACTGTTTCTGAGGTACTAATTCCACCATCAATACAGTCAATATAGTGTCAACACTGACATCTATAGGGCTTAAGCAGAATTGACAAGCACAACAGAAAACCATCTCTCTTGAGGCACCTATAATTAATGTACTTAACTATGTTTACTGTTATACTAGCAAAAAATGCAAACATGAAGCAGCTAACAAAAAAAAAAAAAAAAAAAAAAAGGACAAGATTGTGTTTTGCCACACTTTTGTCCATTTCGAACTGTCTCTCGTCCTGTCAAGGCTTGATCAGTTCGGCAGCTCCACTCTGCCTCTAGAAAATCTGCTGCCTTTAAAGCTGATAAACTGGTACATTCCCTGCAATTCTGTTCAAAATAGATCATTTTCTTCTTGATTGTAACGTAATATGGATTGTGCATTTGAATAATGCATACACAAAGTGGGCTGAATTGCTGACAATGCACATTAACAGAATTTGCAATGCATTAAGGTACACCACACTATTTTACATGATAGCACAATTAGTCACTGTATATATACATATATACATATATATATATATATATATATATATATATATATACATATATATATATATATATATATATATATATATATATATATATATATAAAATAAATTATGGTATTAGTACAGAGTAATAGAAAAAGTGCTTAGGAGACAGGTAATTCTAACCATTGTCTTTTAAACACCTGCTTTAATTTTCAAGAAATAAGTTCTTTAGCGTAAAGCCTTCTGCAGTATTCTGATTATAGAAATCACAGGGTAGCTGATTCCAGCTAGCTGACTCAATTTTAGAAAAAAAGCACTCTGTCCAACTGCCCAAGTGAAAAGTGGTCCACTTAATGTGAGTGCATCATTGTTGATGCTGCTAAGAGAATAATGCCTATGTGACAGACCGTCTTGACCACAGTGGGGGACAGTACCTGAATTTAAGAATTTTAAACATAACACTGACCTAGAAGGAGTATAGTTCTAGTAGTCAATAGTAAACAATAAGTCTTTTTTAGTAATTGACAGTAATGAATGTGTGGATCTGCAATGACAAAGACCCTCAAAATGTGATTAACTATGGTCTGCAGAAAGTGAGTGCTTGCTGGGGAGGTAGACAATCATAGGTAACCCATATTCCAACTTCAAAACAAGTCTCATGTACAATAGGGGATAGAAGGTATGACATTTAAAGTTTTAGTTGTGCTAGGTTTTCTGTGTTGTTATTTCTGCATGTGTTTTTAATTATAAGTTGGGACCCTAGATAAGCCCTAAATATTTTTGCTGACCTATATGGGGAGGACACTGTTTAGACAGTCTTTGATAAGTGATGAAAGTGTTCTTCGTTGCCTTATGGGGGCTGGCAAACAACATTAATGATGACTTTTTTTTGCAGATTTGTAAAGAAGTGGTTAAATGTGCATAGTAATATTTAAATATTTAAAGAGGGTGTTTAAGATCATGAATTAAAAATGAAACAAGTAATGGGTACAAAGTTGGTCCCCAAGATAAAACATCAGAAATTTAAGTTTTCATGTGTACTGATGCACTGAGTTAGAGATAGAACTGATAGGTCCCCAGAAGCCGTTAGATTTCAAAATACTCTTGAGATGCATTTTTAGAATTTTTTAAACAACTTTTTTCATCCAATGATTACCTAAACAAGAAACATGATCAAAAATAAAGTTAGCCTTACTTTTCAGGTTTGTATTTTTCCTGTACTCTTTCACCACATCCTAAATGACCAAGACTAAACTGCATTAGAAATAATTGTATTAAGCGATGATAGTCATGAGGTTTCTGGATGCTCTGACATGTATTTTAGAATTTTTTAAACAACATTTTCATCCAACGATGTTTATTGTGTCTTTTGGCTTTTCCTGGTTAGGGATTGCCACAGTGGACATCCAGTCCGCTAATGATTGGCATTAGATTTTTACGTGCCGAGTTGCCGACCCTGACGCACAACCTTCAATGAAGGTACGCCCATTCACACATGTCTCCACACAGAAGACGCTCTAGCTGAGAATCGAACAAGACAACGTCTTATTGTGAGGCGACAACGCTACTGCAGCACCACCACCGCAAATGAAAATCATGATTAAGGAAATAATTCAGTCTTACACTTCAACTTTGCTTTTTCCTGCATCCTTTCAAGATCATTAATGAAAAACTGAAACAAGCAGTGGATCCAAATTTAGCCCCTGATTTGCAACATATCAAAACTTCAAGTTTCATGTGTGTACTTGATGCATTTAGTTAGAGATAGAACCGCCAGGCCCTCAGAAGCCATTGCAGGGTGTAATTTATTTAATTATTTATTTACAAATTTGTAAAGACATACTCTGACGTCATAAACATATAAAGTAGGTAGGTCTTGTATAAGACCATTAATTAAAAAAAAAGAAACAAGCAGTGGATGCGAAGTTGGCCTGTGAGATACAACACTTCAGAATTTTAGGTTTCCATGTGTACTAATACATTTAAAGAGTGAACTGCTAGGCTCCGTGATGCCATTGAATTTCAAGATGCTCTGAGATGCATTTTTTTTCAGCCGATGACTACCTAAATAAGAAACAGAATTACAGAAATAAATTTAGTCTTACTTTTCAAGTTTGTATTTTTCCTGAGTCCTTTTACCACTTTATAAATGACCAAGACTACACTATCAAAACTGCAGTGGAAATAACTGTATTAAGCTAGGGATAGCCATAAGGTTTCTAAAAGCATTTTAGATTTTTTTTAAACAACCTTTTGATTCAATGATGGCTTGAATGAAAACAATGATTATGGAAATAAATTCAGTCTTACTCTTCAACCTTGCATTTTCCTGCATCCCTTCAGCACACATTAGCTGACCAAGACTACTCTGTAATAACTAAATTAAGCTGAGGGGCTTGGAGCTGTTAGGCAAACAGAAGCCATGAGGGTATAAGTACTCTGAGGTGTACTTTAGTTCTTTTTTCAACCTTTTGATCCCATGATTGTGTGAACAAAAATCATCCATATGAAAAAGAAATGCAATCTTACTTTTTTTTTCAATCAAGGAAAAAATAAGCTGTATACCAATTTTAATGCTCAAAGCTGACCAAGCACAGTTCGCAATAAACTGAGAACAGAAATACTTGTGAGGATACATACATCATATTTGGAAATAAGTAGTCACTTTCTGTGTATCCCACTCTGGTGTTAATTGAAATTAAAATTAAGGCACACATGGCCACAGTCATATATTTCCAGTTGCTGCTGCTGTCATAATTAGATACAGCATGCCTCCTCACCACTAACCCCAAAATGTAGTCACATTCTGTGCACCCTTCTGATGTCAAACTGGGACATAAAGGAAAAAAAAAACAAATAGAACATAACATATTTACTGTCATGCATATATAAACAGCATGCTTATTTACTCTCCCCTAAAAGATATCCAGCTGTATATACACCATATGTTTGATTTTGAGTAAAATTAAAAAAATAAAAGTACAATGATGATTCCAATGTGTTACTTCTGAACAGTACAATGTTCCTATACAAGATACAGTGACCTTCTATGCACTCATCCCAACACAAGATATAGTCATTAATGAGGTTTGGGAGGAAAGTTAAAGAAATAATTACATTGTTCCCATTCCCCCAACACCCCCCCCCCCACACACACACACACACACACACACACACACACACACACACACACACACACACACACACACACACACACACACACACACACACACACACACACACACACACACACACACACACACACACACCATGTACAGCAAACATCTGTGTACACTTATGAGAATGGTTGGTTTTAGGCTAGGCTGGGTTCAGGGAAGAGGCAATTACTAAGCCCATGTCAAAATGTACGTATATAGCCTTGGTGTGTGTGGGTGTGTGTGTGTGTGTGTGTGTGTGTGTGTGTGTGTGTGTGTGTGTGTGTGTGTGTGTGTGTGTGTGTGTGTGTGTGGGAGGGACCAGACCCAGAGGTTCTGATCTGGTAATTTTGTGATCCATTTATCTTTCAAAAATAAGAGCTGACTATTAAACTGAGCAAGGGTCCACAGGGTCAATAACTTTCAGCCAGAGAACCCCCACCAAGCAGTTATAGACACTTCTATGCACACTTCAGATGTCTGACTGTGATGCAAGAGGATGGCCATATAATGAATTTCACATTTGTTCCAACCAAACATTTGCAACACATCAAAATATTAACAGTTGTCACACCATAGAATATTAAACATTGCTTCACATAATCACATTCATCCTGCAAAGCCAAAATATTTAGCAAACAGCAGCAAGCAGCTGGTTGTTTTTCTCCACAGAAGACAAACACAGCATTTATGCCTACTCTGTCTGTGCATATCAAGTGTCCAGTCATAGTTCCCAACTTCTTAGCATAAAAGGTCTGAACAAAACTAAAACATAATGGGGGGACAAAGGACAGAAATCAGGAACAAATTTAAATATTGCTTTTATAATCTTAGAAATTTGCTAGAATAACAGGTTGTACAATTGGCATCTACTTTCAGAAGGCTATGAAGTCTAAAACGCAAAAGTCTACCATTATTTAGTGACTTAAATCTTCAATGATTTGTTAGAAAACCACATGATGCAAAAATCTGGATATTCTGCTAATATTTGGGCAGTTGAGAGGTATGTGTCCAGTTAAGTTGTTCATCTTTCTTCTCACAAATACACACTAGTCCTGCAAAGCCAGATAAGTACTGGTTAAACTGAGTGAATGACTACAGGGTCAGTTAGTTACATCCAGGCAGCCTCAACTCCAGTGAACAGTTATAGCCACAACATCTGATGGCTATTGTAATGTTACTTCACCTTTACAGTCCACATAGACAAGTATTTCAACCCAAGTTGCTCCACACAAATCACAAAGCCATAGAAGTATTGTCAAAATATCTGGTTGCTCAATGTCAGCATCACTGTAAAAATAGTGATAACACTTGTCTCACTGGGTCATTCCTCTCCTGTCACTGTCCACATAAAGCACAAAGCCATAAACACTGACAAAACTGCCTAGATTATCACTACCAGTGTAAAAATAGTGATATCACTTGTCTCACTGTGTCATTCCTCTCTCCTCAACTGTCCACATAAATCACAAAGCCATAAACATTGACAGAACTGCCTGGATTATCACTACCAGTGTAAAAATAGTAATAACACTTGTCTCACTGCGTCATTCCTTTCCCCTCAACTGTCCACATAAATCACAAAGCCATAAACATTGACAAGACTGCCTGGATAATCACTACCAGTGTAAAAATAGTAATAACACTTAACTGCCTGCACCATTCCTGTCATGTCCGGAACTCTGTGTAAGGTCATCAATTTCATTTTATTTTTATTTATTTATTTTTGTAAATAAACAATAAAAAGAAAGCCGTCCTTCATGCCTATATTTGGTCTCTGCTCCTGTGACCTTGTAATGTTTAAAGTTAACCTTATGTAAGCTGACTTGAATGCTTTCAAATCAACTAGAGCACCGCTTCCTGGTGTGCATACTATATTGTGGGTGCATTTTCATTTGGCTAGGGTGCCTTCTTTATTTATTTATTTATTTATTTTAGGAGAAAATAAACATTAATCTAAAAAATAAATAAAAAAATGGAGAAACAGCACCCCTAAAAGTGTGGCACACTAGGTGGTTGCCTACTTTGCCTATGAGTAAGGCCAGCATTGTTACCATAGTGCTAAAACCAACATGGAAGCCATGTTGCACATCACATAATGATCTGTTTACATGTTAAAAAGTTAGTTTTAGCTTAGCTTCTTCAAATATTGTTGTAATAGGGCAAAAATTAGCTATTGGTCTGAAGTTATACAGCACTGATGGGAATTTATCCTTAGGAAAAGCTATGATAATCATGTGTTTAAAAATCTTGGGATAGGTCAGAGAAAGGTTAAATAGATATGCCAAGGGTTCAACAATTGGTTAGATTGCTAATTTCAGGAAGCATTGATGCAACATTTTAAATTTAGCACCAGTCTAGCTTCTCAAGTATGTTTTGTACATTTTGGGATTGTTTGCCTGAAGTGGAAGGTACTGCAAGGATGAGATTATGTCTGCTGCAGTCTGGAGAGGTTAGGTGTAGCATGTTGCGACTGTTCATCTATTACAGTTAAATGTGTGGTTATGTAATCCCCATATTAATAAGCAAAGAAAGTTTCTGGACAGTGAGAATGAGAATAATTATGAAACGAATCACTCATGTGGTCTTAAATTCTTCATCATTTTCCAAAACTGCTTGGGGCAGGAGGTATATAAGTGACTTTTTTACCCTGAAAATAGGCATCTTTTGCACAAATCTGTTGAAGTTCCACAAGCTTCCCTTAGATCCAAAAAAATGGCCTGGTTGTAGAAGCTATAGTTGTATGTTTTCTGTCCAGTTTTATGTGTTAGTTTTCTCTGCATTATTAGTGCCTTAATATTTGGAGTGAACCAAGGACAGATTTTCCCTATGAGGCATCTACATTTCAGAGAAGAGAGATTGTCATGTATCAGTGTCAGTTCATCAAGAATGTAAATCTTGGTCAGATTTTGTTCCCAATATTGAGGAGTCCAATCAGTATTTTGAAGCAGGATATGTTGGCTAGTTTTGTTCTGAAATAGTTTTGCCAATTGTCACTAACACCATGGAGTACAAGGATGAAGACCTGACTATGGCCCAGGCAATGCAGGTTTGATTAGCAGCTCAGGTGTCTAAGCAGCAGGCAGGGGAGGATGGCTTTAAGTTGTCACAGTCTTAATCCTCTACACTAACTTCTAGACAATCACACACTTATTAACTGTTTGATAAATCACTGAAAGATAAAAGTCACTGAGGTTGACAGTCAATCAATAATGACTTTCATAGTTTGCATTTCACAAGATGCATGTTAAAGCAAAATCTGTTCTTTTTTTAACTTAAGGAGTGGTCTGCCTCTTAGTGGTCCCCACTTTTGCATAACATCTCTGATTTTGCCTCATATTTATACCCTGTCCCCGGTTAGTTTCTTTTTTTTTCTTCTTCTTGTAAATCATTGAGGAATACTAGTCATTATAGTTGCATAGTTTTTATTGTTTGGAAAATGCATGTCCATGTAACGTGTATTGTTCTGTTAACACTTTAAGTGATTTGGAGTTGCCTGGTACTTACGGCTGTGCAATATTAAAGAAGTGATTCCTATAGTCAAAAGTACGGGCTTTGAATCCTTTCACCTCCATCTGCCTACTGTATGACTTTGTGCAAGCTGTAACAGACGATGACATCTGTGTGTATCTGTATAAATACTTGGTTATTGCATCACACTATTCCACTCATAACTTATGAATTAACATAGGGGGCAAATGCTGCTGTTTCCTGTATGGAATTTGTATTCTTCCCCTCTTTTTTGTTTTAGTCTGGCAGTTAGCATAGGGAGTTAAGGCTAGCACCTGTAGTTCCTGTTGTACAGGTTCTCATAAAACTCATTTGTCTACAGTGTGACCTAAAGCAAATCACTTAACCAGAGAGTTCTTTTACGGAAACTTGTAATTTGGGGTAGGCTCCTCAAAGGTCCACTGACAGCTAACCTAATAACTACACATGAACCAGAGTAGTTACACTGTATAGAAAGAAATCTGATTGTAGTAAACTGGATCATCATGATCACCCAAGCCATAATCCTTGGTTTAATTGTTATATTAACACTCTGTTTGTTATTCAACTGTGACTAAACTGGCCAGTTTTTGAGACTAAAGATGATATTTTAGTTATGAATATATTATAATTTAGTTTATTTTTTGTTTGCAGGCACTCAGGTGTGAAATGTACTATGTTTGGGCTGCAACAGTTTGACTTATACTTAGTGCAGATAAGTAAGGCTATGTGCTGTTCTGCTTCCTGTACTGTAGGGCTTGATTCCCTTAACAAGCATTTGTCTTCTTTGGTTCATAGGTTCATAGGTTGGTACTAGGCTATCAGCCCTAAGGCCTATACAAGCCTAGCCATAACAATTCCCTGACTATTTCTTCCCACACTATTTACTTCCCTGGACCCCTGTCTAGCAGGGCAACTGACATGATCCCCAGGGTGAATTTCCTTTCTCCCATCCAATCATCAAGGTTCCTTCTGAAGAGGGCCAGAGAAGCACTCTGCTTGACATGTATGGGCAATCTATTCCAGAGTCTGGGGAGTCTCTGGGTCAGGAACCTATCCCTCCAGCATGTTTTGTTTATTGTGATGACAAGGTTTAGATCCCTGGAGCGTGTGGCTCTGAGTGATTGGGATTTCTTTAAATGTAGCATGTCCAACAGCTCTAGGTTTGACATGGCCTTGTATGTTGAGCAGAGATCGCCTCTGAGTAGACGATATGTGACAGAGTATAGCTGGAGTTTTTTAAGGCGGTCAGCATAGGGCATCTGCTTTAGGCCTGTGATTCTTTTAGTGAGGTATTTCTGTGGTCTTTCTAGTTGTTGCAGATGTCTTGAGAGGTACATACCAAATGGGGCATTGTATTTTATAATGGGTCTAATGAGGGATGAGTACAGTGGGACAATGACCTCCTTTTTTCTGGATGAAAAGCCCTTAGTGATGAGGTGTGCCACATAGAAGGATTTCCTGACTGTTGTGGCGATGTGGTTATCGAAGGTGAGACCACTGTCCACCTGTGTCCCTAAGTCTCTTATCACACTTTCAGTGTTTAGTGTACTGCCACCTATATGGTAATTCACAGATACATGTTTTTTTCCCAAAGGGGATAACTATACATTTCTTGGCATTGAGCTTGAGCCCATGGCTCTGGCACCAAGCATCTGTTTCTGTAAGGCCCTTTTGTAGAGTATCCACATCATTTGGAGATTCAATAATGGCTCCCAGTTTGCAGTCATCTGCGAACTTTGTTAGCTAGAGTCCCTTAGTGTTGGCCTGTACTTCAGAGAAGTAGATGCCAAACAAGAGCGTCCCAGGACTGAACCCTGAGGTACTCCACTTGTCACTTGTCTGGAGCTGGATTTGGAGTCGGCTACTTTTACAGTGTGGGTTCTTTCAGTAAGCCAGTTAGCAACCCATTGGGTGACATAGGGATTAATGCCCAGTTTAGTAGGTTTATCTATGATTCCAGAGTGGGGGATGGTGTCAAAGGCCTTGGCAAGGTCTAGATAGGCTGTGTGGACCACCTTACCCTTGTCCATGGCTCTGGAGACTGATTCAAAGAAGTCAATCAGGTTCAGGAGACAAGATTGGCCCTTCATGAACCCAAACTGGGTGGGGTCCAGTGTTTGAAGGTTGCCAATGTCTTTGTTTATAAGTTCCATGATAATACGCTCCATGGCCTTGCAGATAAGGCTTGTCAGACTGATGGGACAGTAGTTTCCAGGATCCAAGGTGGATCCCCCCCTTGTGGAGTGGGATAACTGTAGCTGTGCGCCACTCAGTGGGCACAAAACCTGAGGTGAGGCTATGATTAAACATGACACTTAGGTGAGGTGCCACTTCATTTTGTAGTTCATGTAGTACACAGCCCGGGATGTCATCTGGTCCCATGGATGCTGTATTCTTAGCTTTGGAAAGTGCGTTTTTTACCTGTGAGGCCATTATTACTGGAATTTGGCAATCTTCCACTATTGAGATGGGCCATTTAGGGGGTGAGAGGGGGGTGAAGTTGGCACTGAATCGATCTGCCAGGATATTGGCAATATCCTTGGGATCAGTATATTTAATGCCATTATGTTTTAGCTCAGAGCAGATCTGAGCATTGCCATTTAGATTATTGACATAGTTATAGAATGCCTTGTGGTTGTCTTTGGAATCTTTGGCAATTTTATTTTCATAACTAGCTTTGGAGGATTTTATGAGGGATCTCAGTTTCTTACTGAGGCTTGTAAGGGAGTTTTTTGCATCCTGGGATTTTCCTCTTTTCTGCAACAGTTTCTTCCTTTTGTTGTAAAGTTTGTTTATGGCAGGGGGCCACCAGATTGGCTTCCTTTTTTTGGATGAGAGCACCTTGGTTCTATTTGGGATGGCACGATTCATGCATGAGTGGATGTACTTGTACAGTGCCTTAGTGTAGGATTCAGCAGTTGAACTTTCAGTTCCCATCTGCATGCGTGTCATGAAGTTTGTCACTTCTGACTTGAGTAGTATGAAGTTAGCTTTGGAGAAGTTTTTTATGGAGATTTCCTTACTGGGGAGTGGGGGTGGGATCTGGATGTTAACGGTGATTAGCTTATGGTCACACCTGACTAACGAGGGGGTGACCATAGGTGTGGAGCATCAATTTCCCATGTTGGTAATGACCAGGTCTAAAATATTGGACCCCCTGGTGGGACTATGGATTAGTTGATCCAGGGCATTGGAATTTATGAATTCCAAGAACCGTTGGGCAAAGGTGTTGGTACAGGAGTAGTTTTCCCAGTTAATGGCAGGGTAGTTAAAATCACCCAGTATTAGGGTGTTTGGTTCTATCTTAATATTTTCCAGTATGTTTAGAAAGGTGTAGTGAGAATCTTGGGGTATGGTGGGGGATCTGTAGCAAGCTACAATTTGGATTGCAGTCTTACCTAGTGTTAGTTGCACCTGGAGAATTTCAGATGCATTGTGTTGGGCAACTAGCCTGGTGGTGTGAATATCCTTGGTGAATATTGACACTCCTCCACCTTTAGTGTTTCGGTCCTGGTTTGGTGGCCGAAAAATGTGGTAAGAGTTGTAGCCTGGTATTGCAGGGGTGCTCTCTGGAGCCTTGAACCAGGTCTAAGTTACTGCACAGATATCGAAGTTCTCGATTTTTAGGAGTGCCTCGAGACAGTGCATTTTGAGGTTTAGACTTCTAGCATTGAGTAGCATTACCTTCAGATTTTGCATGCTTGTACCTGCTATAGTGGTGGTTTTGTCCTTTGAACTTTGCCTAAAAAAGGCACTATAGGGGTTGCAAGAGCCTTAGCCAGTAACCTGAATCCCAGGGGCGACAAGTGCAGACCATCTCTGGCAAAGCATCGTGGTCTGTCAATCATGTCGTCCCAGGCAGACAGATACTGGATCCCCTTTGAATGACACCAGAAGCTTAGCCAATTGTTGAAGTCAATCATTTTGTCCTTATATTGTGGTATCATTCTGGGCGAAGGCAGGATGCTACTCAGGGCTAGGGTCATACCTGCCTGGGCCACATGATCCAAGAGCTCTTCCATGTCTCTTTTCATGTAGTCCAGGGAGGTACATCTCAAGTCATTCACTCCAACATGGACAATGACAGAGTCATATTTGTACTTGAACCTTTGTGACTCTATTCAAGCTTTTTCACCAAACAGGACTGCCTTGCTGGCTCCTGAAAAGGGACGTGTGTCCATTTGGCTGTCAGCAAATATGTTACACATTTGTCTTTTGAATTCCTGACCCTTCAGATAACTTTTAATTAGTGTTTTAGTTTTTGATTATGAATGAGCATTTCTTTTGCAGTTTAATGTGTTGCCAGATGCATTTTTACTATATGAGAGTATCAAGGGAAGAGAAGCTTACTGTTTTTCAACGTGAAAGGGCTTTGCTTTGTTTAGAACATGGCTGTTGGTGTATTTGTTGTAAAATCTGAAATACAAGTTTAAATACAATCCAAATCTCTGTGATAATTGTAAAATTAGAGAAGAAAATAGTGTGCAAAGAGACAGGTTTGAAGAGTATTTTTTGGCGATTAGGGATAGCCAGCCGATTAACAGGACATTGGTATGGCTAATGGGGGCCTGGTTCATTATCATACATAAGGTACCATTTGACCATGATCCTATTCTGCTGACTCTGGAGGTGAATGCTAGAACAATATGGCATTATCAGCTATTCAAGTAGGTCAGACCTGCACTGAGTGGTGTTAGAGCAGAAGACATGGGGGAATCAAAACTGAGATGTAGTTGTCCTGTAAACATGTAAATCCCCCCCCAAAAAGAAAAGTATTTTGTATGTAGTAATATTTCTGATTCTTGCATGACTTGTGAGTTGTTGAGCAAAAGCTGCTGCTACAGCATACATATATTTTTTAGTTGTTTTGCTTTATTTATTGCACTTAATAATGAATTAATTAATTACTATGTCTGTGTTGTGTAATATAGTCTAAATATATTTTTATTTTTTACTATACATTTCTCAACTGTATAGCCTATTATCTCCCCTTAAACTTACCTTAACAGTCAGCACTCCACAGATTGTTTTCACAGAGTTTAGTCCTTCACTACCTTGCTTCATTCACTTACCTCCCAGCTAGGACAATCCCGTTCATAGCCCTGCCTACCTCTGTTTCTGCTCTTTCCCTCGTTCCTTGCTCCACCCCCCCCTTCTCAAGCTTGACTAAGTTAGCAAATTGTAACACAATAGGTACTACCTCTTTACAGCTTACCCTGCCGGTGCAGAGCACTGATCACTTCCGGTCTGTACCTGCACTAACCTACTTTTCTCCTCCCCCTTCTACCTTATTTCCTCACCTAACCCAAAAATATACCTAACCCCAAGTGGCACCATCTTTAAATCTTGAACTAACTCCCAGCTGCTGTGCGCTCCTGCCTCCGGTGTCCACACCTTGTGTAAGTAATTCAAATTGCTGCAATATTTGTTTAAAGTGACTTATGCTGCTTACTATAGTGATAGAAAATGTTTCTATATAGCTACATCCTATAATTACCATTTGTAATGGTGTACTAGCTGATCAAGCTCTGTTAGCAACTATATTTGCATGTTTGTAGCACGTGGAGCTGATACGCTACTGAATGTTCCTTCAATAATTCCGTTCCTACTGTGAGAGTAATAGTCCTTTTGTAACAGACATTACCAAAGCAGAGTACCGTTTCTCTGACTGTAGAGTGATTGTGCCAGATTATTGTTTTAAAATAACATTAAGAGGTTGTTCTATCTCTAAACAGTGAATGCTAAGTCAGGGTAGCGTTTCAGCATTGATTGCTGTATATGCAAGGACTTTTATAGCAAACTACTAACCTAAGAAGTGGTTCTAGCTTAAAACCTGAAACGCCACATTAAAGTTGCGTTTATGTAATGCGGACTGCATATACATTGGATCCTTAGTAGGTAACAAATGAAAGAAGTTGACTTAATTTATGCCTCACTATTATTGACACTGTTCTAACATTACACGGAACATGGCATCTAGAAGTAGAGTTCTCTGTGATGTAAACCGCATATGCTTTGGAATTTAGCTAGATAACACTAAGAGGAAGCGGTTCTTTTTTAAACAAGAAAACACCGACTTAGAGTGGCATTCCATAGTGTAGACTGCATATGTGTGGATACCTGATTTACTACGGGACACTGAAGCTGTATTAGTACTCTTTAGCACTAAAATGCTGAATTAGGTTAGTGTTTATGGTAGGGTGGCCCCATACATGTAGTATTTAGTTAAATAGCGATTCTTTTTAAACAAGAAAACACATGTAATATTTAGTTAAAAGTTACACATGAAACTACTACCTCTTTCTCCGTGCTGAGCAACTGTTACCTGCACCATGAAGTATATGGATGTTTAGTGTATTTCTTGTACTGCTTTGTTTCTAGAACTGTATAGTTGTTCTACTGATTCTTTAAACCCTACTGTGCATATTTCATTGGATAACTGCACCTACCTTGCACTTTTACTGTATTAACCTCAGAGAATATTTTGGAAAAGTAGCTAGTGTATACCTGGTTAATGTGATTACATATACACTGTCTTTAGTTGTTAATTCCTTAGTAAGTGTGTCCAACCTACTGATTATTTCACCACTTTTCTCTCTCTCACTTTATGTACCCAGCTCTCCAACCTGCCTGGCCTGTACTAGGTTTTGGGCTTATTGCCCTGTCTAAGATTGCTGTCTCTTCCCCAAGCTAAGGAACATAGCCAAACCTTTCTCTGGCATCATTTCCCTCAAGGATACAGGAAAAGTATGTTTTATAAAACCACTGTATGTAAATAATACATTTGTTATATAACCCCATGTGTTTACTGTACACTCCCTAGGCAGGACAGCCAGCAGCCAAAACCTTCTCTCCTCCCAACTTCCATACCTTCCCCTCTTATAGCCTCTTCATATAACTCTTGTTTTTCCCTCCCTTTCCCTCTAGACCTGCTAGCCCTGAGAGTAGCCACGGTTGCATTATATCGTTTGCCCACTAGGTGGCACCCTCTTCCCAGGTCTAATCTCCTTGAATAACTATCTTACTATCTTAATTTATAAATCTGAGGCATCCACTTCCTAATATATTTATCTATCTGGTAGACCCACTATACCCCTCTATTTATTACTACACATTTCTCAACTGCACAGCCTGTTATCTTCCCTTAAACTTATCTTAATAGTCAGCACTCCACTGATTGTTTTCACAGAGTTTAGTCCTTCACTGGCTCTACACACTCGGTTCGCCCTGCTCCCCTACCCTGCCTCAATTCCCACCCACCCCCAGTACTCCTACATTTATACTACCCTAGCCACACCCCCTAATTACTCTGCCACTCCCACACATCACATTCATCCAACTACAACTCATCCTTTCTTTACACCCAACCCCCACTCCCAACCCACCACAATTCACTCTCTTCTATCTCCCCACCCATACTCTCTATCCCAACTACTACTTTATCCTACAATATCTCCACTAACTCACACCTTATCACCAAAACCTAGACCACATTACTACCTCATACCCTCACTTGTAATACTTTATCTTCTCACCATCTATGAATTCCGCTATCTACCTAACTCTCAGTATCCTACTTCAATTACCACCACTAGCATCCAACCACACACCCCACCCCAATACTACCCCACCTCTTCTCCAATTCCACTACTTCAAAACCTCTCCATCCCATAAGACCTACACATTTAAACCCTAGAACTAAATATTATTACCAACTCCTACTAAAGATCACCAAACTCATAAGGAATATATTACTTAACCTCATATCCCATGGAGACATCCACCCTAACCCAGGCCTAAACTCACCTGCTACCACTAATCCCACAAATAGCACTCCTTCTAACCTAATAAGCTCACACGATGCCCCTAATTCATTACTAGTCTGTCACCTAAATATCAGAAGTATAAATAAGTAAATTCACTATCTGCATGCCCTCCTAGACATGCACTCCCCTGATCTACTATGCCTTACAGAAACCTGTCTCAAATCCACTATTCCCGATAATGAAATTATACCCCCAAACTACAATATAATAAGACTTGTCCGAAAAGATAGAAAAGGAGGCGGTGTAGCCATCCTATATAAATTCACTCTTGAAGTATCCTCAATTAGTACCCCACAAGACCTAACAACTACCAACTCTGAAACAATCATCACAAAAGTCCAACTTAACAAACACAAATCTATAAACATAGTATGTATCTATATTCCCCCAGGTAACAACATAGACACCTTAGAATGCAATCTCCAATGGCTATCCACTAACCACCCCAAGAAACAATTATTCTCGGGGACTTCAACATCAACTGGAAAGCATGTTCATCAAACTACCCCACCACCCATATCAACTTACATGGCTTCTTTCAGATTATTACTTCTCCCACCAGTATCAATAAGGCCAACAATAAGGAAAGTATCCCAGATTGGATCTTAATAAATAACAAACCTCAGTTATACAAATCAGGCACCCTACCTGAGGACATGAGTGACCACTTCCTAACCTATATAATCAGAAAAAGGAATGATATGTCTCACCAAACCACCTTTAAAACCCTTAAGTATACAAAGAACTTTAACCCAACTAGTTTCCAGGCCAAACTTAACTCATGCAAATGGGCCAATCTTAAATTACTTCCTCTTGATGAAGCAGTCTCAGACTTCAGTGCTAGATTCCTAGCCATCTTAAACAGGCATGCTCCCACAAGAACAATAAGAACCAAAATCAAAATAGCTCCATGGCTAAACAATAGTAATAGACAATAACTTATTGCTAGAAACACAGCATGGACCTCCTGGAGATCCACCAAATCCCCACAAGCCCACATTAGATACAAACAAATGAGAAACAAGGCAAAAAAGTATATTGTGTTAGATAAACAAAACTATTACATCAATTTACAGAAAAAGCACCACAATCAGCCTCAAAAATTCTGGTCAGGTCTTAATAAACTGCTCCACCCAGGTAAATCCTCAACCCCCACCCCCTCAGCTACCCTACAACTACATTCTAAGTGTGTTGCAAATACCTTTAATACTTTCTTCACATATACAGTCCAGTCCCTAACTAATAATCTATCTCCCAACTCTTCTACTACTATCACATCCACTCAGGTAAATGTGCCTCCCTTCAAATTTGATCTTATCCCCACTTACTATATTAAATCTCTACTTAAGAAACTAAAACCCACCACCCTGGCAGCAGACCTACTTCCTGTGGAGTTTCTGCAAAAGGCTGCTAATGAAATAGCATACCCTATCTCCATCTTAATCAATCGTACTATCCACGAATCCTACATCCACTCCATCTGGAAAATCTCCCACATTATTCCACTTCATAAAGGGAGAAACTCCACTGAACTCTCTAACTACATACCTATAGCCATCCTATCTCCCTTAGCCAAAATAATGGAGAAATGCATACATAAGCAAATTCTAATTCACCTTACTCAGAATACTCTCCTAGCCTCATCCCAGCACGGATTTAGACCCACCCTTAGTACAACTACTGCCCTTCTCTCCTTTTCTCACACAATAAATCACAACCGTAATCAGAATAAGCTCTCCTCTGCCCTCTTTCTCAATCTATTGAAAGCATTTGACATGGTGAATCACCACCTACTCCTAGACTCACTAAAATCACTTTTCTTAGACAACCCAGTAATCAACTGGTTCCACTCTTACCTGCATGGCAGACAACAAGCTGTTCTACGGAAAGACAATCTATCCCCCCTTCTACCTGTCACCCTTGGAGTACCCTAAGGTTCTATATTGGGTCCCCTCCTTTTCTCAATATTCATTAATGACCTACCCAAAGTTATCCCAGATGCAACATGTATACAGTATGCAGATGACTACACACTTATCTGCTCTGCCTCCACTCCCACCAAACTACAATCCCTATCCTAAATCACCTTCAACAAAGTAGAGAACTGGCTCAATAGTCGCTGTCTCATACTGAACCCAAACAAAACCAAACTACTTCTTTTCTCCCCTACCCATAAGCTAACATCACCAATAATTACAATCTCAACTAACAATGGCACCATAATTTCTCCTGAACTTTGCACTAAACTTCTTGGAATAATCATTGATAATAATCTGAAGTATGATGCTCATATAGACAAAACAATAAAAACAGTTAACAAAAAAAATAGGCTCCTTGTATAGGATTAAGCAATTCTTAACCCCATCTGCCAGAACTGCCATAGCTCGTACCCATCTGCTGTCAACCCTTCTCTATGCCTCACCCATCCTCACAAACCTAAGCAAATCAAACCTTAGCAAAATCACTAGCTGCTATAACAATATAGCTAGATTTGCCACAGGCTCAGCCTACAGAACCCACCACTGTCAGAATCTTCACAGATTAGGCTGCCTAGAACTACCCAATCAGCTCCAGTATAAGCATCTCATAGTTATTCATAAAATCCTCTACCAACCTACCAGTACACCCATTCTGACTAATATTATCACCCCCTACAGAAACCTAGCATCCCTCCGCTCATCCAACAGAATGCTAGTACAATCTACCAAAGCCAACAACTCAGCAGGAGAATCATTATTCTCCAACTCTACTGGAAAAAAATGGAACTCACTTCCTGCTGAACTAACCACCACATGCTCCTTACCCCAATTCAAAATATCCCTAAAGATGTATATAAATAGGGATTGGCTATGCCCATGTCTAAACCCAGACAAACTCTAAAAATAACAAGAAAAAGGTAAGAAAAGGTAAAAAAAAACAGCTCACATAGGAGAAATACCTAATAATAACCGTTCTCCACCCAGACAACATGCACTTCTCAACAACCATTAGAATTCTATTATCAGGAAGATAACTTGTTATACTACCCATTCTAAGGCTATGCTCTTCTACCCCTCTACATACTATTTACAATAACTTCCCTTCTTAGCTAACCACCTTTCTCTTAACTATCATCCTTACATTTATTCAATCTGTGAATACTTTTCTTTCTTTTTTTACACACTTCAAAGATGTAAAATGTTATCTCTGTATATTTATACCATAAACTTACAATGTTGCTTGATTTAAATGTAACACTGACTATAAATTCTCAGTGATTTGTTAATGTTTAGACTTCTATGTAACCACAACTTTAAAGTGTCACTTATTTGCAAATGTGGAGCTTTTCTCCACGGGCCTCTCATGAAAATGGACATGTATCCAGTTGGACTTTCCCAGTTAACAAATGTAAAATAAAATAAAATAAAAATAAATATTTTATGTTAGTAATATATTATGTTAGCATTGCCTTCTCTATAGCCTTCACAACTGTGAAGGGGTTGACTTTTATTAGGTTATATAGTCTGCATTATTTACAGTAATGATGAAAACCATCTGTTCTTCAACATCCAGTAGTCATTGGTTTTTAACACTATCCCCCACTCAGGCATAAATGACAAAGTCACCCAGCTAGGTATCAACCCATATATCATTAGATGGGTCACTAAATTGATCATTGATAGAACCCATATGGTCAAAATTAGGGAATCCACCTCCAACAGCAGACCTGTAACCAGTGGTGTTCCACATGGATCATTCCTGAGACCTCTGTTGTTTGGAATTTACATCACAGAAGTGCAAGCTAAAACTAAAGGTCTGTAGCTGGCAAAGTTTGCTGATGACTGCAAACTGGGAGTGGTCATAGAATCTCCAAACGATATCAACATCCTACAAGAGGGTCTTACACAAACAAATGACTGGTGCCAACATCATGGCATTAAACTCAATGCAAAAAATGTATTATCATCCCTTTCAGTAAGAGTGATGTTTCTGCTAATTACCACATCAATAACAACACCCTAAGTATACACTCAGTGGTGAGAGACCTGGGCACACAGGTTGACAGCAACCTTACCTTTGATCACCATGTCTTCACAGTGGTAAGAAGGGCATTCTATATTCCTTGTCTCATAAGTAAAGGCATTGCCTCCAGAAAAAAAGAAGTTATAACCTCCCTGTAGTCTTCTTCATAAGGCCAATAATTGAGTACAATGCCCCTTTTGGTATATACCCTTCCAAGCACCTGCAGCAATCGGAGAGACCACGAAGGTTCCTCACAAGGAAAATTCAAGGTCTTCATAATCAGTCCTGTGTGGATCATCTGAAATTACTGTCATTTTATTCTGTTTCATACAGACTACTCAGAGGAGATCTGTGCCTTGCATGTAAGGCAGTCTCTGACCCTGTTTTATTGGAAATGGTGTGTATCCACAAGTCAAATGGTACACGGGTTACTCTCTCTAAAGACCTTAACCTGGTATTTGACATTAGTAGAACCTGCTGGAGGGACAGATTTGTCTCCCAGAGATTACAACACCTTTGGAACAAATTCCCACTTCATGTCAAACAGAGCACCTCATTGGTCCTCTTCAAACACAATCTGGACAATTGGATGGGTAACCATAAATTCACCCCAGGGGTTCCACCTGTGTTCTTCTTGGACAGGGGTGATAGGTGCTGATTGTGGAAATAATGCTAAAACTTGGCTAGACTTGTAAGGGTGCTAGGCTCATTAGCCTAGAAACCTCCTATGATCCTATGATTCTATTACTGTGGTACAGTCTTCTCAACAAGATCTGATTATAAAGAATTTATGCATTTAGTCAAAAACTGTTAATCTGGTTGGCAGTTAGTTTAGAGGACTAAGCTCTGACTTGTTTATGAGCTTCTGCCAGTATCAAGGGTGCAGGGTTTGAATTGTTCCACCTTCATTTACCTACTGTGAGACCTTGAGCAAATTACTTAATAAGACAGTACTTTGGTGCAATTGGGAATTTTGGGCTAGGTTCCTTAATGGTCCCCTGGAATGTATACCTAGAAACTAACACGGATCCTTTGGCTGTTTCCCTGTAGACCATTACATGTTGCATAGCTGATCTAGTTCAAGAATTATGACAATATCATCAGCACACTAAGTTTTTAATACAGCAAGGTAATTTACTATTCAAAGGAAGCAGGGCACCGAGTTTGTAGATGAAGCTCTTAAATGCAAAGTTGTTTGCCATCAGCGACATTTGCATTAGTAATAGTTCTCTTTACTTCAATGTAGACTGCACATATATAAACCTAACATATATTATTCGGTGGTTAATATTTCTTATGCTCTCATCATACATATTATTCCATTTAATCTGTGCTACACATGGCTGGGTCTTATAGTGTGATGCCATTTATCTATATCCAATTTTATGTTGTTCATCCAAATCTATCAATAAAACATATGTAATTTATTTCTTCATAACAGTAAAGGATGTTAATAGTCAACGAAGTGGTTATAACTGCAGGTAGGGAGGAAGGTCTATCTCTGAATGAAAGCACTTTATACTCTAATCAGTTTTAAACAGTCTTTAATCTGGTATTGCAGGACTAGTGTGAAAATGTGTGTGAATTAAGTTGGAAGTATGGCTATTGTATATTTGCGTGAAATACATTTGAAATATTATTTTGGTCATTATTTTTGTTATTCATTTTTTTGACACATATGTAAAGGGAATGTGGTCAACAATGTTACTATAACTGATGGGTTTGGGGGACATTTGTGGATAAGAATGATAGACCCTGCTGACCTGATAAAGTTAAAAGTCATCAGTCTGTTTTTGCAGGACTCATGTATTTGTGTGAATCAAACTGGAATACTTTACTGTGGCCATTTTTATCACAATCAGACAGGTAAATGTGTACACAGTGAAAATTAATGTAAATGATGAGTACAGATGTTGGTGGAGTATAATGACAATTATTTGAGTGGCTTTTTTATGGCTGAAATGTTCTGCAAAGAGTATGTTTGCCGTTATTGGTTAATTTATTTTGTTTGCAAGTTACCAACTGATCAGTAATCATCTGCTGTGTTTTTGTTTTATTTGTGTAACTGTCCATCTTTGTAGGCATAGACAATGACAAACATTAGGTTTCATATGTATTGTGAAGCAATATAGCTATGTATGTGGGAAATATTGCTGTGTTGGTGAAGTTCGGGTAAATTGGTGTGACATATTATGCAGATGAAGTACCTATTAACAGTTCCTAAAAATAGTGGTTCGCCAACTTACATATTTACCTCTGGTACAAAGTGTAAAAGTGTACCTTGCAATAAAATGAGAAATTTTGTGAGTCATCTGGATTAAATTCTATTATCAACACTATGCAACAGACCAGGAGTCTGTTTTTCCTCCTGAGGTCATGGTCTGCATGGGAAAGTGTAGTAGGTTTCATCAACAATTTCGCCCCAGATTTTTAGAAATTCTTTGTTAGGCTTTCAGTGTAGCAGCAGCTTCCCTTCCATGGCATATTATAAATGGTAATACATCTAAGAATCCATCTGTAAATGATGCACATGATGGTGTATAGACCACAGGGCCTTTCTGCACCTAAGGACTTGGTCTGTCACAGCCATTTTTGAATCATGCTCATAATCAGCTGTACATGTTTTCTACGATTTTTTCCATCTAAGAGTTCAGAATGTATTTTTTTAAGCTTGAAAATGTAATTTTTCCAGTACAATTTCTATACTGTAATGTTCAGATAAGAACATTTCACTGAGCTTAACATAGTCTCTACATTTTGATATAATTATATTTATAATAATAAGTATATACACACAAAGTCCAAATAGCTACTTGTGTAAATGAAACACTGGAACAACAAATAAGTAGAACTGTATACAGAGCACCATCCAGCGTAACAGCCAACAACAACAAAGAGTCAGACTACTGATGAAATATTAAAAAACAGGTTTAATGGTAGAATAACTGGTTAAAACAGTAAATATGGTTAGCACTTTTGTGGTCACAAGCACCACTTCTTCAGACCTTCATAAAAAATTCATTACACTAACATGTCTTCTTTTAAACCAATTCATACAGTTATAAACCTGTAAGAGAGCTTACTCAATTAAATCCAGCTACCAACTGTTTAACTCTTGCCTGTCCAATACACTTAAAACATGCACTGAATTACATTTACACTTAAACAACTACATATATACGCATACACTCTAATCTTATCTAACCCTTAAAAATATATTTTTTAATTAAAAATCATCCCTATTAATATTATTATAACATTATAACATTCAACATTACTTAAAACATTCATTATTACATAAAAACATTTGTCAAAAACACGACAATAAAAATTCATATTGTTTATTTAAACAGACTTCTACTCTTTAAAATGGGTTGTATTGGAATTCTATCATTCAACCCTTTTCCCCGATCTCCCCTTAATCTAATTATCCAGCATGTTTCCGAGGTCTCGGTGGTGTTTCTGATAAATCCACTTCTTACATTTTCATAAACTTGTTCTATCACTGTAAACTCAAAAGCATTGGTTTGATCTGTAGCTCAGAGATATACACAATATAGAGGAGGCCTTGTATAAGCTTAAGAGACTGCAGGCGCATAGGTTCCATATGGAAGCCTGCTTGAAGCATAAGGTAATCCCTAGAGGCCTGAGAATATTGAAAATGCCGACATAGGGAGAATGACAAGTAGAACTACTCTCCCATTGGCAGCAGTTAAACCTGGAAATAGGATGTAACTACATGCGCTTACTGATTGAGTATGGTGTAAAAGATGAGGTACAAATCTCAGCAGAGATACATAAGAAGGAACAGGACTTGTTTAGGGTGTATCCGGTAGATCTGGTTAAAGAAAAATTGGATGTCCTGTTGGATTCTGTTAATGTGTATGAGAACAAATTGCTTAGGCAAAAGTTCAACACAATGGAAAGGGACATTCGAGATTTTAAGATGGACCATGTGTTCGTATGGCCTAGATCACATAATCACACTACAGAAGATTGCGATTCCACCTTAAAATACCAGATGACGTCAAAAATGGGGAGGAACAACAGGCCGGTTACTTCGGTGGAAGATAAACAACTGAGTGAGGAAGAAAGACAAGGCACAAAACAGAAGTAAAATGTGCCTCAGGCTGTGCTGATAGAGAAGACCATATCTGTGGAAATAAAAACTAAATTGCACAATCTTTCTCTGAAAGAAAGCATCATTTTGCAGCAAGAAAAATTAACCTTTTACCTTAAGTGGGAGAATAGGCGAGGAGGTCAGAGCTATACAAGGCCAAGACGAGCATGGCCAGGTTTTTCCAACACTTCCCATATGGTTGGAGAAACGGTTCAAGCAATGAGGTTGGTCCAGCAGCCGCAAGAGGAGGAAATATTCGCAGGGGTTGCCAATGAAGGTGAAACGCCAATGGTGGGACAATCGCTAGTATGTAACATTTCCTCACGGGTGTTGATGAGGGAGGGATGAGTATTCCCTTTTAGGTAAGAGTCTTTCATTCATACCCTCACAACCCTTAGAGGTAACAGAAACTATACTGAACTTAAAAATGTTTAATAGAAATGTTTTATTAAGAATGTTATTTGAAGATGATGGGGATAATGTGCAGAAGAAAAGGTTTAAAAAACCTAGTGCGTTTATGCCACCAAGCCATCCATTAATTGAAATGTTTATAAAGCTGTGTGAAAATGATGTCTTTGATAAACTGGAACTAGAAAGCAGTCACACTATGAAGTATAATATTAGTAAGAAAGAATCAGAGGCAGTGAGAAAGTTAAAACAGGATGAATCAATAACTATAAAGTTGGCAGATAAGGGAGGGCCAGTGGTAGTAATGGCCACAAGTTACTACAACTCTACTATGCAGAATATGCTAGATGATGAGAGTACATATAACTTGATAGATGGGAAAGAACTGCATCAATTGATAACAAATGTGGAAACAATGTTATATGATAGTCATTTAGAAGGTGTTATAGACAAACAACTGTACGATTATTTTCAGATGTCTAATCCCCTTATACTGGTTATCAGAGGAATACCTACGATCCACAAAGATCCGGTTAAGCCCCCTTTAAGGCCTATAGTATCAGGCAGAAATTGGATTACAGAGCCATTGTCTGTTTACGTGGAAAATACACTTAGACCCGTAGTGGACAAAAATGAAAAACTTTTAAAGGATTTTAAGCAGTTTTTGCAGGACTTATATGACTTTTTAGAAAAGATAGATTTAGCAGATCGCATAGACATGGGTGATCTTGAAGGAGACATCCCGAAAATTCTGGAGAAACATGAGCTCATGTGGCAATTAAAGCTGAACTCTTTTAGAAAGCCTGGACTAAACTACTACTGTTCAATTAAAAGTGCACATTGTTTACATGAGTAATTGTATTTTATTTTATTTTTTTTCTACAAATTGGTTTTAAATACCATTTTAAATCATTTGAAATTTAAGTGTATATTTTGTTTCCATCATCATACATATATTTTTTATTTTTATTTTTTTCTGGTTCTCTTTTTTTCCACTTTATTCAAAATGATGGTAATAACAATACTAACTAATTATACAATTATATAGGTTTTTAGGGTTCTTGTACACAGACCTGAAGAAGTCTAGAAGGACGAAAGCGATCTTTGTTAACAATAGGTTATGAAAATAGAAACTGATTTTTACATGCAAAATGTATATGTATATATTTATATATAATTTTTCATCGCAAAATGAACTAAGGTTCATAGGTTCATAGGTTCATACTAGGCTATCTGCCCTAGGGCATTTATAAGCCTAGCCAGAGTGTGTTTGGCTTTCGCCACCCATTTTAAATTAATTTTGCTATGCCTTTTTTTGAGGTTAGCATACTGTGCCTCTGTCTAACAGTGACACAGAAGTGATAGCTGGGATAAATTTATGATCTCCCATCCACTCATCAAGATTCCTCTTGAAGAGAGTCAATGTGGGACTCTGCCTAACCTGGACTGGGATTTTATTCCAGAGTGAAGGGAGCCTCTGGGTTATGAATCTGTCCCTCCAGCATGTCCTATTTATTTCAGTGCTGAGGTTCAAGTCTCTCGAGCGCGTAGCTCGATGGGATTTGGATTTTCTGAGGTGCAGCATGTCCATTAATTCCGGGTTGGACATGGCTTTATACGTCAGGCACAGATCGCCTCAGAGCAGGTGGTATGCCACTGAGTAGAGCTGGAGTTTCTTTAATCGGGCAGAATATGGCATCTGTTTGAGCCCTTTGATCCTCTTGGTGAGGTACTTTTGGGGTCTTTCCAGTTGTTGCAGGTGTCTGGTAAGGTACATCCCAAAAGGGGCATTGTACTCAATTATGGGCCTGATGAGGGATGAGTAAAGAGGCACAATGACCTCCCCTGATCTAGATGTGAATCCCTTCATGATTAGGTGGGCTATATAAAATGTTTTTCTAACCACTTTGGCCACGTGGTTGTCAAATGAGAGATTGCTATCAACTTGGGTCCCCAGGTCCCTAATGACTTCTTCTGTACTTAATGGATTACCACCTATGTGGTAATTTGTGGGCACTTTGTTTTTGCCAAAGGGGATGACTATATACTTTTGGCTTAGCTTGAGGCCATGGCTCTGGCACCAGTTGTCTGTTTCTATGAGGCCCTTTTGGAGGATGCTTGTGTTGGCTGGAGAGTTGATTATGGCGCCCAGTTTGCAGTCATCTGCAAACTTGGTCAGCCACAGTCCTTCCGTGTTGGCCTGTACTGCCGAGAAATATATACTGAACAAGAGAGGTCCCAGGACTGAGCCTTGTGGGATGCCACTTGTAAATGGTTTGGAGTCTGACATGGCTCCAGCAATTCTAACCATGTGGGTTCTGTCCTTGAGCCAGTTTGCAACCCATCTAGTGACATAGGGGTTTATATTTAAGCTGGTGAGCTTATCTATAATGCCCGAGTGGGGTATTGTATCGAAGGCTTTGCGAGGTCCAGGTAGGCTGTGTGGACCACCTTCCCTTGTCAATGGCCTTGGTGACTGTTTCAAAGAAATTGACCAGGTTTAAGAGGCAGGATCTGCCATTAACAAAGCCAAACTGGGTAGGATCCAGTGTCTGTAGGTCCCCAATATCTTTATTTATGAGGTCCATGATGATCCTTTCCATAGCTTTGCAGACCAAGCTAGTCAGGCTTATGGGGTGATAGTTTCCAGGATCCGTTGAGGCACCACCTTTGTGGAGAGGGACCACTGTTGCTGTATGCCACTCTTTGGGTACATATCCTGTAGTAAGGCTAAGATTGAACAGTAGTTTTATGTTTGGGTTTAGCTCTTCTTGGAGTTCATGTAGGACGCAGCCCGGGACACCATCTGGTCCCATTGATGCTGTGCTTTTTGCTTTGGAGAGGGCGGCTCTTACCTGAGCATCTGAGATGTCAGGGGGGCAGCACTCTGTTGGGATAGATATTTGCCCTTTTGGTGGGGAGGGGGAGTTTGCACTGAACCTGTCAGCTAGGATGTTGGCAATGTCTGTGGGCTCGGTGTATTTTTTGTCATTTTGGACTAATTCTGAGCATATCTGGGAATTCCCACCCAGGTTCCTAACATAACTAAAGAAAGCCTTGTGATTATCCTTAGTGTCCTGTGCAATTTTTCTCTCAAAGCTGGCCTTAGACGATTTTATGAGTGTCCGTAGTTTTTGCTAATACTGATCAGAGATGCCTTCCCTTTTTGGGATTTTGCTCTATCATGTAGTAGCTTCCTCCTTCTATTGTATAGTTTGTTTATGGCTGGGGTCCACCAGACAGGACGTCTGCCTTTGGAGGATTGGGTCTTGGTTTTATTTGGGATTGCATGATCCATGCATTCCTGAAGGTGTTCATAGAATGCATTTATAAAGGATTCTGCGGTCTGGGCTGTATTTTCCACAGGCCTGGGGGCTTTGAAGGATTCCGCCTCGGTTTTGAGGCGTGTGAAATTTGCTTTAGAGATGTTTTTCACTGTCGTTTTCTGGGCAGGGGGTGGGGTTGGGATGTGAATATCCAGTGAGATTAGTTTATGGTCTGATCTTACCAGTGAGGGATACACTTCTGGTCTGGAGCATAGTGTCCCCATGTTGATGATGATCAGGTCCAGTATGTTTTCCCTTCTTGTGGGAGTGGTAACAAGTTGTTCCATAGCATTTGAGTTTATAAATTCTAGGAACCTTTGGGCTAGGGTGTTGGAGCTAGAGTAATGCTCCCAGTCTATATGAGTTTGAGTAGTTGAAGTCGCCCAATATAATGGTGTTTGGAGAGACCTTCATATTTTCCAGTATTCTCAGGAAGGCCGAGTGGGGTTCCTGTGTTTGGGAGGGTGGTCTGTAGCAGGCTATAAACTGGAAGGCAGTTTTACCCACTGTTAGTTGCACATGGATAGTCTCTGATGCTTAGTGCTGTGCCACCAACCTGGAAGTGTGGGTATCTTTGACGAATATTGATACTCCCCCTCCTTTTGTGGTTCGGTCCAAGTTTTGGGGCCGAAAAGCATGGTATGAGGTATAACCTGGTAGTGCTGGGGTGCTCTCGGAGCCTTGAATCAGGTTTCTGTTACTGCACAGATATCGATGTTCTCCATGCTAAGGAGAGTTTCAAGTGCGTGCATCTTGAGGTTTAGACTTCTGGCATTGAGTAGCATTACTCTTAGTTTCTTATCCCTTGTGATACCTATGGAGGTGGGTTTGTCTTTTGAGCCTTGCCTAAAAAAGGCACCATGGGGGTAGCAAGAGCCTTTGCCAATATCCGAAAGCCCAGGGGTGATAGGTGCAAGCCATCCCTAGTGAAGCATCATGGCTTGTCGAGCATGTCATCCCAGGCTGACAGGCATTGGATCCCCTTTGAATGACACCAATACTTAAGCCAATTGTTGAAATTGATCATCTTGTCTTCATATTGTGGCATCATTCTTGGTGAGGGTAAGATGCTACTCAAGGTCAGGGTCATACCAGCCTGGGCTACATGCTCAGAGAGCTCCTCTATGTCTCTTTTCATGTAGTCCAGGGAGGTACGTCTCAGGTCATTCACACCAGCATGGACAATGACTGAGTCATATTTGTACTTGCCTTGGAGTGACCTGAGTGCTTGTGTTATGTGGCGGATCCTAGCGCCCGACAGGCAGCTCACCATGACCTTCTCCTTGTTCAGCCTGGTGAGCGGGACGTCAGTGTGCCTGATGATAGAGTCACCTATTACAAGTGTATCAGGTGTGTTGTTTAGCCTTAAGGGCTGTGACTGTTCGGCACACTGGCTTTGTGAGCTATGTGTTGCACATGTTTTGTTTTGGGGTAGCGGTTGCTTGGGTGTCTGCTTTGGAGGTCTCTGCTGCTTAGGCAGATTTTTATTTAGAGCCTCCGAGTATGTTTTTGTGTGTTTATGTGTTTGGTTTGTTGTCATGGTAGGTCTATGTGAGACTGGAATTGTAGTGAGTGTGGTTTCCTTCTCCTCCTGACTGGTTACGCCAGTACTGAGTTGAGAGAGCTTAGCCTCCAGTTTGGCTATATGGTTGCATCTCTCACATGTGTTGGAATTTGTTGGGAGGAGGAGAGGGTTGTCTGTGTACATGAGGCAGTTGTAACATTGCCTCAAGATTCCCAGATTCACCAGCTGGACCGGAGAGGAGATTGACAACTGACCTTTGGACATGCTAGAATAGTATTGGGAATTCCTTTATAACTGAAAAAAAGGGCCAATGGGGAACAAGGTACTCAAGGGGAGTTTGGGAGGATGTAGTAGTGCTTTTAATTTTTTAGAGCTGACTTATATAATTGCTTTAGTGAGCAAGTACCAGGTAACTTAAATGCAATGTGTTACAGGTAACTTAAATGCAAAAACGACAAACAGTTACTTTCTTTCAAGTGAAACAAGGAAATAAGTACAGTAAGCAATGCAGATATCACTAGGGATCCACAGAAGTGCTAAAAGGCAGCGTTTTAGGTAGAATTAGCGTTTCAGGGAAATAAACAAACAACAAGCATACAAACAAAGCTAAATTCAGCAGGCCTGGATCTAGTCTATGCTACAGCAAACAAGGTGTACCAATTTCAGTAAGAAACAGTTAGAATATGCAGGCACTATAAGCCTTTAACCAGAAATACCCAGCTCAGAAGGGCAGAGTCCAGCCTCTCCTCCCACAAGAGTGCAGACCACGATCCTTCTTAATGTAAAATAACTGGCCTGAAGCCCAAGTGCTTAAACCAGAACTAATACACTTTTAGAATAACAGACACTGAGCCCTCAATCAGCAGTTCCCAACTTAGAAGGATGTAAGCTACCTGTCCTGCCACCACAGTGCAGGCCACAAACCTTCCTAATGTAAAACAACTGGTCTGAAGCCCAAGTGCTTAATCCAAAAGACTTAGAAATGATAGCTACACTTTAATCAAGTTACTACCAAGCAGTAATAAATACAACTGAATACTTTAAAGAATGCCTGGATTAGTGCTCAAGTTATACAAACAAAGCTAGATTCAGCAGGCCTGGTTGATATATTTCCAGCCATGTAGTATATTGCCTTGTATAAAATCACAGACTTAATAATCTACTTAATAATTTGGTTAAATAATATGTACCATTAAAGTACATTAGGGCTATATATTATTATGACAGCTACTAGGTAGGGCAGGACCAGCTCGAATGTCACACTGATGGGGGAAGGGATGTGAATTTAACATGTGTACCAATAACACTTTGTTCTACAGCACATTAAACCACTCCCATGCCTGATAAAAAGTATATATATATATATATATATATATATATATATATATATATTAGAAAGCTTGTGAGGAAATTATTACTCTATTTTTGTTTTAATTGGATCGCTTGTCTGTGTACTTAATAAAGGATTTTCGACTGGAAACAGACTGCCTGCCTTGCTTGGATTACTTTTGAATACTTAGTAATGCTGTAGAATTATATATTTTCTATTATTACTTTTTGACTTGACGAGTTTACGTTCGCTACTTCTACTACTATTGTCTGATCTGATTAATATACAGTGATTAACTAGAAATATATGGACTGAAAATCTTCCACACAGAGAAGTTTCTTACACTGTTTTCTTTCTCTTTAATACCTGATTTTATTAAGTATTACATGACCAAAGCTCAACAACATCATAAAACAGAAGAAAAACACAAAACAAGGAAGATGGTAAAATGAAATAAGAGAGTACCTGACAAACACATCAAATTCTGGTAATATTACTGTGAGATACCACTGCAACTAGCAAATGAGCAATTTCATGTATAAATAATCACGCTGCTTAATCATCCATTCCTAGCTTGCTTTAGCCTTTATACATTTAACTCATTCCCTCCAGTACAGCTCTTTTGAGTATGTATCTTTAACTCCCAGTGGGTGTGGCTTGAGTCTCTAAAAAATAAGTTATCACCTTGCAGTTCTAACAAAAACTCATTGACAGAGGTCAAATATCAGTACAGTTGTGTTTGCCGTCATGTATGTTACAAGATAAGATATTCTGATATCTTTCTTGTACATAGCATGGTTTTAGAATTATTAATGCAAATATGAACAAGCAACATTTGACACCTAGAGGCACAGTAGGAGGTAACTGCAGAAAAGCCTGGAGGAGCACTCGGCTGAGTTTTGGATAGCGCACTTCATTAAAACAAACCCACAAACCAATGCCTTAGTCTAGTAATGATTTAAGCAGATTCATCCAAGGGCCTCTTCAGTCCACTGCAGACCTCAAAATTAAACATCCCCCAGAACCTCACACTATGAAGAAATACACCATTTTTTCTGTACTAAATTTGTCATCTGAAACAGATTGTGTTACATAACTGAGTACCTGGGGGTTAACACATTTCCACCACTTCATGTTACATTTTTTATCAACTAGTATAAGCTTTCATAAGAATGAAGCATGAGCCAATACTAATGCATCTGTTACCAGAGATAAATAATCTTGCCTTAAAAGCATACCTCTCAACCTCTTAGAGCAAGAAATCTAGACAAAGCCATAATTAATAGTGGGACAAAGGCCAAAAATATGGATAATTTTTAAATATTGCTCTTACAAACTTAGAAAGTTAATAGAATAACAGGTTTTGCATAAACATGAATTTTCTGAATGGTATGGAGTCTGACGCTGAAATGTCTGTCATTATTTTTTAACTTCAATCTTTAATGATTTACCATTGATATATGAAGACTGCATAGGAATGAAGACAGAACTAAAATACATGTGGACCGACTCCCATTTCACCAAAAATAATAGTGGCAGTTGGGGGTGTGGTGGGCATAGCCCCCCCCCCCACATCTAGTATGGTTAAAAACTACTTACTTATCCTCTTAACAGAAACTGGACAATATAAATCCAAGCTAGGTGGGGGGGTGCCACCCATACTCCTCCTAACTATATATACTAACTCCAGGATCGCACTACAGTGGGGAAAAGGACATATACACTGCCACTACTATTTTCCGTAAAATGGGATTTGGTGAAATGCGATTTCGGTGATTTGAGCTTTTAGCGATTTGGTCTTGGTGAAATGAAAATTGGTGAAATGAGTTTTCGGCAAAGTGAAGTAGATAGACACACACACACACACACATATATATATATATATATATATATATATATATATATATATATATATATTGACACATACACACACACGGACGCGCACTCACATATACTCACACACACACACACACACACACACACACACATATATATATATATATATATATATATATATATATATATTGCATGTCTACTTCTGTTTCCTTTTTAGTGTGTACACCTGGGCCTGGGTCATGGGTGAAAAGGGTCTTCAGACCAGTTCACCAGTCTGGTTATCAAATAATAAATAAATACTATTTCTGCCTCACAGTTCCAGAGCTGGGGATTGTTTTCCTGAACTCCAATTACTGATGTGTGGGAATTCAAGTTCTCCTGATGTTTATATGGATTCTCTAAATGTGCTTCTGTTTAATTCCAACACCTACTGGTTGATCAGCTGTTGTAAATTGATCACATATGCTGTACATGCAGTCTTCTTTCTGGCTTGGCTTGTTGCTCAAAATGTTACACATTGGATCAGCTTGCTTGTGAGGTTAACAAATGACTGTACTAAAGAAAGACTGCAGGAGGCTATAATGGAGAAATTGAAGTGAAACCACAAAGATAGATAAATGGATGCCATTTGTAAAAGAAGAGACTTCACTGCTTTATGCTGCTGACAAATACCTGCTAAGAAGCACTCATAAACTCTCTCACCTGGTTTAGGCAACTGGCTGAGATACCCAACGAAAGGCTAAGAGTTGAAGACAAACTGTTCACCTGGAACTTCACTTTAACCATATCTTCTACTAAACATTCAGCTTTGCCAGATATTACATTATCATGAATCCTCTGAAACTGTGTGAATATGTCAGAGACTCTAAATAACAGAATACGATAGACATGATGTTTTAACACACATTTTGCTGTAAATTTTTAACCCCACTCCCACATTATGAAACTTTGTTGCTTTTCTCTATTGTGTGGGGATTGCAATTTCAACAGCTGTCATTTATAAATACAGCTATTACTCAGATAGCAAGTGATATGTCAAAATTGTTAAAATATGAATCATTTAAACATTACACAGAAATAAACTGGGTTAAACAGCTGTAAAACTGTAAGCATTCTAATTTCTGCATATAATAGTATTTGAACATGTTAGCTATACCCATTGAATGTTCTCTCTATTTGTACTGACATACCATGATTTTTGGAATTACAGCAAAAGAATTTCCAGAGGCACTAGACACTGATATTAAAGTCCACTTCAGTGGTATGAGTTCAATAAAGGCCACCTACTGGATGAAATAAAGTAGTAATTTAATCTATCAAACAAGAAAGATGTAGCCTTAAAGGTTCATACAGACTCTTATAAGCCTAGCCAATAACCAGAAGCTGGAATCAAACGTACCTTGTTTATGTGGTAAAGAGCTTAATCAATATGCCAAACTCTGTCTCTGCTTACTGCAGCCATGTTGTGTTTGTAGACAGTTTAAAAAAATAAAACAAACAAAAAAAAAACTTTATATCCATACTTATACACAAAACTGTGGGAGAACAAAATCTGCTATTTTATTAGTTTGGCACAGTCCTCAAGCTGTTTTGCACCTCTTAAGGTAATTGCACATATCATTTATTTTCAAGTAAAAAGTAATGTTAACAATTACATGTTATATAGCAAATCAGGCTGAAGCATCTGCTTTTCCTACCAAAAGATTAATAAAAGGTGCTAAAACTGCAAAAGGACAGGGGATGGAGTAAATGACCAATAACCAAAAGTAAAACGCTGTCAACATCTGAGGGAGGCCAAACGACTGCAGATAAATCCAGCAAGTATGAAAAAAAAGCTGTGAAAGCCAGATGCTTTATTCAAGATTTAGCACTTTCATTCCTACCAGGAACTTCATCAGAATCTAAAAGGGCTGCATACATCACTTCCTTATATACAGGCCTCCTTAAAGGTACAGCATAATAAAAATATAAACAAATGAACAAAAATAAGAGAAAGTGAAACAAAACCAAAGTCTGCCCACAAACATGTCTTAACATCAATTAATGCTCCACTGTAGTTGCCTTATATAGGAGTTAATGTAATCAATAAAAGGGGAATTTATTAGGAAGCAGTATTATCATTTTCATTGTCACTAACTCGTTGGTCCCCAGGACTTGTTGGCTACAGAAGAAAGAAGATCCAATAAAGTCTTCTTTTTCAATTGCATATTCTCCATAGCCAGAATCACTAGAACAGAATAAATTGCAAAAGTACAACTGTAATGAAATACAACATATATATACTGTTTGATCACTGTCAGCTCAAGGCATCTAGTCATTATAGTTTTACTTTAGTTCTTTGGAGCTACTAAAGTTAACCAAATAAAATTACATGGCATTTATATACCATTCTGATGGGCATTTTAGAAAGGGAGGGTCATGTCTAATAACTATCATCTTACTTAATTTTTATATATTCATGTAGTAATGTCTTAATTTTAAATGATATTAATTCAACACTGTCTACCCCATAACAGCTGTTTTATTAGATTACATGGTAATTTGAGCACACTATGCATTCAAAGGACACGACTGTTCCTAGATATCACTTGCATGTCATGCCATATCATCTTTTAGATGTTAGACAAGATCTATTATACCACATTTAGTGATGCATATTTTAATGAATAATTTCTCTCTATTTTCATGGCACTTTGAACTGTTTGTCTTTAATGTAAATTAGCCCACAAAAGCCTTTTGCACCTACCTGAACACTTGTCAGTGTTGTATACTGGTATGCTTTGATGACCAGGTAATTGGCTTCTATATCTATTAACCCCAGGATCATATATTTCCACCATCTTCTTTTCAATATTGCTAGCAAATTTTCTTCTCCTGAAAAGAAATTAGAAAAAAATGGGTTAGTTCAGAAGCTATAAGATGGATAGGTTAGCAATGAAACTAGAATTTCATTCCCAACCATAACACTTATAAAAGCATAGTATTCTGTGATAAATGGATAAGTATTCTGAATTTGGTCCACATTGATTCAGTAGGAACATTCTAATATTTAAAATCAGAAAACAGCCAAAATGTAAATAAAGTTTCCTTTGAGATATTATGCATCCAGAGTAACAACAAACATGTTGTTATTGCTGCAAACTATTATTTAATCCCCAATAACTCCCACACAATAGAAAGAAACGTTAGTGTCATGTTTGCCTAGTACTGCATTAAAGAGTTGAAATGCAATATACTGTGAGTCTAAGGAAGCAGGAAAAGTAAGACAGGAAATGGTGACCCAACATTATCAGAAAAAACTAACATAAAATGGGTCTTCTTGTGCTGTATTTCTGCTATTAGTGTATAATACCAGGAGCAAGGATCGTACCTCTCAACTGTACAGATTTTCGCAGAATGTCCAGATTTTTGCCTCATATTTGTTGTCCATTTTTCATAAAATTGTGGTTTTCTGGTAAATTAGTGACAAATCATTTAAGATTGAAGTTAAACAGTAATGACAGTCATTTGAGCTTCAGACTTCATACCCTTCAGAAAATTCATGCTAATGCAAAATGTGTTATTCTATCAACTTTCTAAGTTTGTAAGAGCAATATTTAAAAATTGTCCCTATTTTTGGGCCTCTGTCCCACTTTTATTTAAGACTTTGTCTAGATTTCCTGCTCTAAGAGGTTGAGAGGTATGGAGGAGCATTAGTTGTGTAAAGATGTTCTTTGTCTATGGATGTCAGTTCTTTTTCCAATCTTCATTTCTGAAAGCATTTCCAAGCAGATAAAATTAAATGTTAACCTACTGCAGTAAATATGCTGCCTAAGTCTTTCAAATTTCCATGTAATGTTCTTTATGAAGCATTTGCTTTGGAAATAAATCAGCTTAAAATATATCCTAATAAGTGCTACATTAATTAATGTAACACATTTGCCACTGTAGTAATTTTTCAATATCCAGCACAACAAAGCAGCCAATAATGTTGTAGACTGTACAGAGGTTACCTAACAAATGTATGCAATAAAGCAGTTTAATTTATTTCTTATCTCTCAGTTTAAAGCAAAGTATATGTCTTGTAGAATTTCTACAACTTCTTCAAGTCTGATTTACCAGAAGGTTGTATTGTTGCATACGCTAGTTGTGATAGATACTTTTATAAACACTGTTGAATGTAAAATGAATTAATTTTGCATGAAATGACTACAGGTGAAATCCCTTTTTCCTGATGTGTAGTGGACTTTGCGTTGAAAATATTAAGTAAGGAGATTTCGGGGGCAAGCCCACTTAACTGTGTGCATGAGGGGTATTATCCTTTGTCATAAAAAACAAACTTCAAATTCTGCTCTGAACTGTTGATTTGTGATTACATACAGATTTAGAACTTGTCTCATTTGTAGTCATGACACAAAACAGATCTTTATGTTTTGTTTCTTCTTCTTAAAAAACTGATAGAACTTAGCATTTGACCAACATGTGTCCAAATTAGTCAAAAAATCCTTCTATGTTGCTCAGCTTATAAACAAGGGTATGGTATCAAGGTGCAGAGAGGTCATCATACCACCGTATTCGGCCCTCGTCAGTCCCATCATAGAGTATAAGCCCCCTTTGGTATGTAACTGTTGCAGATTACCTAACATTCTCACTTACAGCATGCCTTTGGGATGTGGATGGAAAGCAGAGAACCCATCCAGAATCCAAATGGACAAAGGCAGGCCGTGCAGACTGCACAAAAGGCACCCCAGCAAAGAACTGAACTAGAGAACTAAGAGCTGTGAGGCAGCAATGCTATTCTCTCAGTCACTGTGAAACTCCTTGTTGATTTCCAGCTACATAAATTGATGTGTGTGAATATTTCTTTCATCGTCTCTACCTTTGTTATGAGTATACATAATAAGAAAGCAATAATGCCCTCCAGGGTATGTGTTAATGTGTAATTAATGCTCGCCCAGGGGTGTTGTGAGGCCCCTGCACTCCTGGAAGGGCATTAATTACACATTAACACGTACCCTGGAGGGCATTATTGTGCTTAGAGAATGGTCTCTCTGTAAAATTGTCGTGTTTTCCTTACTTATTTATATTTTTTATTACTATATTATTTTTTTATAATTTTTGGATGTAAAATAGTTCCTCCGCCTAACGTTCAAAGTTGCTGTAGTATATGTTAATGGTGTTGGAGGAAGCATTTCACATGTAAAATTTAACACTTTAAAAAAAATACAGGAATTTATTTTTTTGGTCCCTTACTCGTAAAACGCTTGGTTTACTGCCAGTCATTGGAGATAGAAGTTACTAAATAATGACATACATTTGAGGTTTCATAGTTTTATTTCCTTCAGAAAATTCACACTAACACAAATCCTTTTAAGTTTGTAATTTTATAACAGCAATAATTAAAATCTGTTCTTATTTTTGAGTGTTTGTTACCCTTTATTTTAGGCCTTATCCAGATTTCTTCAGCTGAAGGGTCCAGAAGTATACAAACCTCTTTGCTCTTGCCAGGGGTAGATTTCACTCACTCTTTATCTATCACACATTCACCTCTGTTTCAGAAAATGTATGCTAACACAAATCATTTAAAATATGTTCCTGTTTTGAGCCTTTGTCCCATTCATTTTAGACTTATCCATATACCTTGATCTAACAGCATACCTCTCAACTGTACATATTTTTGTAGAATGTCTAGATTTTTGCTTCATATTTTTGGTCTGTTTCTCATAAAAAAATGTGCTTTTTGACAAACCACTGGGTTATCTATTTAAAATGTGTTCCTATTAGCATTTGTCCTCCAATTATTTTAAAATGTGTTCCTATTAGCATTTGCCCCCCCCCCCCATTATGTCAGGGTTGGTCCAGATTTCTTGAGCTAAGAGGCTGACAGGTATGTCAAAGAGATCGAGAGAAATGTAAAACTGCTGTTGTTGCCAGGAATCACTCTCATTCTTCATGCTCTCTCACATGCTACCAGAGGATCGTTTGATCACTTTGACACTTCACTCTCTCTCCATCTCTCTCTCTGTCTCACACACACACACACACACACACACACACACACACACACACACACACAGTCTCTGCTTTCATGCACGCATTCACTCACACATGCAGAGAGAAACAAAGACACATACACTTTTCTGTTTTGCTCGATCTCTCTCTCTCTCTCTTACTGTGATGGACAGATACACTCTCACACATGCTTTATTTTATTTATTTATTTATTTATTTTTTATTTCACACATGCTAAACAGCAAAAGCGCTGCTTAACGAGTGTAAAATAATGGCTTGCTCCTCTCACTTTCACTGACATGCACACATGCGATCCCACACAGACATAAACACACACACACACTTTTGTCTTTTTCTTTTCAAATTTTACACCTGCTAAACAGCAAAACCACTGCTTAGCGAGCATAAAATAATGGCGGAAGTTCTGTTTTCACAGTCCGAGCTCCAAGGCAGCTTGATATACTGCCAGAAATGGCAGACTCGTTTTTCAGCAGGCATTACTGGTACATAAATACTCTGCTGAATGTTTGTTTTCCAATCAGGGTGCTAATGTACAGTTTGCCCATTCTCTAGTTGTACATTAATACCCTGCTGGAGAACATCTGTCCTCCAATCAGGGTGCTAATGTACAGTTTGCCCATTCTCTAGTTGTACATTAATACCCTGCTGGAGAACATCTGTCCTCCAATCAGGGTGCTAATGTACAGTTTGCCCATTCTCTAACTGTACATTAATACCCTGCTGGAGAACATCTGTCCTCCAATCAGGGTGCTAATGTACAGTTTGCCCATTCTCTAGTTGTACATTAATACCCTGCTGGAGAACATTTGTCCTCCAATCTGGGTACTGATATATAGTTTTACCATTCTTTTTCTTTTAATTTCTTTTTTGAATCCCATTCCTTTCATAAAGGAAAGAACCCTAAATGATCATCAAAAAACTAAAGGTGCTGAATGTTTAAAAACTGCAAAAAACTATATATTCCTGAAGCAGGTGGTATAGGAGGAATAACAAATCAAAAGACGCCTAAGGAAAGGGCAATGAGTATGAAGACTGTATGAATAACTTATAATGCAACAAATTAGTGTACAACATGGTTAGCTACTAAAGAGAAGGAATATATTGAGAACACGGACAATCTTGTGAACAATTTGGTGACCATATCTAATCAACAATTTGGCAGATTGTGCAAAATAAGAACATATGTCTCATCTAAAGCCAGGCTCTCCGTGTCTGTTTCCTTCCTTCTTTCATTTCTGGTATACACAGCACAGCATCTTACTCATTCTCTTCTGTCTTTTCACTACAAACCACAGCACACCTGCAATAGGCTAACATTTTACTACAAGCCACCAAAACTGGACATATCACTGGTTATCTCTGAGAAATTAGCACTGGCTGGAATCTGACGATGAATTACCTCTCATTAACCAAAATGTGCGCATAAAATGACATACTTCTCTAAATGTCTCTCTCCCTCTACAACATCATTGTTTAGAGGACTAAGCACAAAAAACCCAGGTCACCAGATGTTAAGCCAAGTAATATTATGCAAACAAAAAATAACTTTGTGATACCCATTGTTCTGTTATTGACTGCAAATGCTGTAATTATCCCTCGTGTCTGCTCAGCTACCTCCCTGAAAAAGAGCACTTAAATCTGGGAAAATAATCTTCAGCTGCAGGGAAAATGCTAATGTGGCGATACTTAAACTTGACCTGGATATTCTTTCCTTGCCACTTGACCCTATATGGTCAGTTTTGGCATTACTTAAACCTTGACCTAGACATTATGACCTTGGCAACTGGTCCTGCCATGTACAACTTCTATTCCTCTTCTTGACTAGTACTTTTCTTTGTCCTTCTAGCAAATAATCTGGGCTATTTAGCTGGTTAAATATTAGTTGCTGAACTCCCTTTCATATTGCTATTGTGCCTTACTCAGTATCTAGGTACTACTGTTTCACACTGAAAACCAGCTCTCCTTCTCTGGTAATATGCTCTGTTGTACATATAACTGTACCTATATATATATATATATATATATATATATATATATATATATATATATGTATATATATATATATATATATATGTGTATATATATTTATATATATATATATATATATATATATATATATATATATATATATATATATATATATGTACATACATACATACAAATATTTGTTCCCATAATAAGTATCCAGGCTGTTTTTAAAAATATCTAAACTAGTACTTGCTTTAATGTAATTTGGTAGTCCATTCCATGCCTCAGCTACTCTGTCAGAGAACCAATTAGTACACTTCTCATTCCTATATAACCTTCTACATAGGCTGTCTAATGATTCTTTACTACCGTTTGATAACCCCAAACATTCCCAGAGGTAGTTGTCTGTAAATGCCCTATATACCTGAATAAGATCTCCTCTTAAATATCTGTAAGAGACACTGTACAAGTTCAGATATTTTAGTCTTTCATAATAACTTAAATTTTCACATCCATGGATACCCTTGGTATATTTCCGTTGTACTCTTTCCAGTTCGGTTCGATTCTCAGATAGAGTGTCTTCTGCTTGGAGACATGCGTGAATGGGCGTACCTTCGTTGAAGGTTGTGCGTTAGGCCTGGCAAGCCGGTACGTAAAAATCAACTGCCAATCATTAGCCAATCCTCTGTGGCGACCCCTATCCGGGAAAAGCCGAAAGACAAACAACAACAAACAAACTCTTTCCAGTTTACTCATGCTTTATTTCTTATAGGGTTTCCATATTGTTATTCCATAGTCAAGTTTGGGTCTAATGTAACTAACAAACAATGAATTCATTATTTTTTATTTCCTAGACTTTATAAATCTTTTTATACAACCTATAGTTCTATAACTATTATTAACCAATTGGTTGATATGATTAGAAAAACACATAGCTGAATCTACCCATATACCAGGTCCTTTGATATGATTAGAAAAACACATAGCTGAATCTACCCATATACCAGGTCCTTAAATGAGTCTACAGTTTCAATCACTGTGTGCTGTATTAAATACTCACCTTTCACTTTATGCCTACCAAATCTCATATGCTTAGTTTTTGATGTATTTATCAGCATATTATTCTCCTGTGCCCAAATGGTCAATTTAGTCAAGTTATTTTGCAGACATGCCTTATCTGTAAACATATAATCAGTTTACAAAATTTCAGGTCGTCTGCATATAGACTGCAGAACACCTCAGGTGAAAAAGTTAGGTCTGAAAGATACAATCTAAACAAGTAAGGGCCTAGGACAGAACTCTGTGGGACAGCCTGACTGTAACCAAGGATTTCGCCTGTTCAGTTGCTGTATGATATTTTCCATGTCCTATTTGTAAACTATGAAGCTATCCATCTTATCAACAGTACATCAGTACCTTGTTGTACTAATTTATTGTTCAGTGTTTACTGTATGACCCTGTCAAATGCTGAAGTTAAATTATATAAATTACATCACACACAATTTTTCATTCATATCTGTTATTATATTGTTATAGAACATCATGTTACAGGTGGTAATAGATCTGTTTTCAACATATGCATGCTGATATATCGTTTTAAGTCTCAACCTCTCCAGTTCTGACAATAATGTACCCAATATCACCTCCATTATTTTTCCACAACATGAAAGTAGACTTATGACTCTGGGGTTGTCCTAATCTCCTTTCCCTTAAAAGCAGGTTTAATAAGCACGTCTCCAATCTTGAGGACCTAGTGAATAATATATATAATGGAACTGTAAGTTCTTGTTGAAGTGTTCTCAGGTCATTGTTACTAATTCCGTCTCTTCCCTGTGCTTTGTTTGGATCCAGTTTGCGCAGTTCGTTTTCTATATAATATAATTTGATTCCAATGTGTAGGGTTACCGGGATGTCACTAGGGGAACTTAGCACCCCTTTTGTGGAGCTAAACTGTTTTGCATAAGATGTTGTAAATATATCTATAATCTGTTGTGTATGAGAATAAAATTTAGAATCTGCACACAGTTTATCAATTTGTGTGTCTTTACTCCTTCCACATCTTATGCATCTATAAAAGGGTTTCCTATTATACTCAATATCTTTATATAAAGTTTCTTCAAATTTTTCTTGATCTTGTCTCACATTATACTTAATCTGTTTGTCTAGCTTGTTTATTTCAGTTTTCAAAGTTGTAGCTTGACCTCTCTTCCACTTCTTATATATTTTTTGTCTCTCACCTTAATCAGATATCTTGTTCTTATGGAAATATGTCCATCTGATGCTGTATGCCTAGATCCTTATAATGATACGTAGGTACAATTTATATGTTGTTTTCCAGCCTTGTCCACATTTTCCCTTAGCACCATGTTATTCTGTTGAGCACAAGTTACACCCTGCATTTTGTTTTTTACCTTTAACCACCTTTCCCTTAGTATTATATTATTCTGTTGAGCACAAGCTACATTCTGTATTTTGTTTTTCATCTTTACCTATTGTTTTTCTGTAGTGCTGTGCACATCCCTTGAGTGACTAGCAAATCCATTGTACATTTTGCACAATGCTATGCATTTTGTTGAATTCATTAATAATGTATTATTTTACAAAATTTATCAGTGTTGTTACATACACATTAGAGGTTTTCACCTCAGGACTCCAATTAAAATGAGAATTACCAGAATGGTATTGCCAGTAAAAAATTAATTAGAAATGTCTTCAGTGTAGTTTTGATATTCAGTTTATAAAATCTTATTTGTTAATTTACAGTGGTCTAATGACTTCTTGTGCATAGCTGACATGCAATACTGATTAAGGTCCTCCTTTTATTCTGTATACATCCACCCTCCTTTCTCTCAATGCCAGAATTATACTTATACTCCTATGCTTATTTAAATAAGTGAAAAGCATGTAAAACTGCAGAAAATACATCCTGATAAAAATCTTGGAATCGTAAGAGACATGAAAGGAAATGGATAACACTCAGTAGTAAACAATGGGGGGAGGGTTAGGTTCCTTATTACTCATACACAGCAAATAATAATTCCCCTTCCTGAAAGCAGCAACAACACAGCTTATCACTCAGTTTGATCTCGGCTATGGGGAAAGTTATGGAACTGCAGTTATAGGAAAAAAAAGAGAGTATCTGGAAGCCTGAATGCCATACAATGCAAGGTAGTCACGGCTCCGCACATTTCTAACATGGTTAAAATAGGCCTTTCATATACTGAGGCTAAATGGTCAATGAATGGTAGCTAAATAAATAAACAGAATTTGATTTGGTTACATGGGATGTGACTTTCCCACACATTAACAAGTATGGTCTCGCATAAAAGGTTAGTGAATAAATAAAAAGAAGTGGAGTGACTTCAAGGGTGGCAGCATGCATAAAACATCGACAATACAACTGGATATGGCAGGTTCCAGTAAACAGAGAACATACAGTTAAAAGGGTGGTACTCAGTGAAGTACCATAAGGGTCACTACCAGTGCTAGTCCTTTTCATTGTGTTTCCAAGTGGCTTTACAGATGGGCCTGGAAGGAGCAGTTCAATTTTCTAATGATGAGACAAGGTTTTGCAGCAGTCAGACACAGATGAAGATACAGAAAGGATGAGAAGAGACACTGCAGCACTGGAGAAAACATGGCAGCTTTAACTGAATGCAGAATAGAAAACAGTACTGGGAATAAACAAAAAAAAAAAAAAAAAAAGAAGAAATTAATGATAATTTAGGAAACAGGAAGACAGCTAGAGTACTGTGATGAAAAATAAGAAAACAATAAGCAATTAGCCATCTTCCAAAGCAGCTGACAGTACCCCACCAAGAATACTGTACAAAGTTCTGCAGAATACATGAAGGTAATGACAGGACAGACACAGTTTCAACAAGAGCAAAGAAAAGAAAACACATTGTACAGTCTTCATCTGAAGCTATACAGAAGCTTACATTGACAGCTCCTAGGAGAGGAGTCCCAGGAGGCATGAGAACAACAGGACAGAGTCAGAAGGTATAAGGGAGCCCATATGAAAAACAAGGAGCTAGAGTTTCACAGAAAAGTAGCAGATAAGTATAACAACCTTCCTGAGGAGACCGTCAGGTCAGTAACAGTGAATGAATTCAAGAATACATAGGGGAAGTATAAAGTTTTCTTTTAGATTACTTGGGCAGGAAGTCAATTAGTACAGACTAATTGACAGGTACAGGTACAGCTAATTGTAGGACACATATACTACAGGTATATTTTGTACAGTTGAAATAAAAGTCTGAGTTTCACCTTCAAATGTTCACTTGTCTAGCACTACCATCCTTAATCATGTACCACTCTTCTGATGACTACATCTTCCATATCATCTCCAGTTATGAGTTTTGTTTTGCACTGTTAGTCTTACAATAGCTCTACAAACGTCCTTTTCATGGATTTTTACTTGTAACAGTCTGCGCATATGGGGCACTTCTGTTTTTGTGATGCAGTGAATCCCCTTGTACAGTCCTGAATGCACATACATTTCTGTGGTACTTCCTCCTATGCAATGCCATCTGCATCATGTTACGTTACATTTGTACAATGCGGCATTACATTTGTACAATGCAGCATTACATTATTTGTACAATGCAGCATTACATTTGTACAATGCAGCATTAAATTATTTGTACAATGCAGCATTACATTTCTACAATGCTGCTATATGAACTGCATCATTCAGCCTTTGGTGTCATTATAAAGAAATAGTGAGACAACAGCACACAAAAAGGGGATACCCTGGAAAGTGAAATTCCCGCTAAAATATGAGAACTTAAACACTGAATAACTACTGAATAAAATACATTTTTATTTTGCCAAAGCTATAAGAGACTGCTCTGACAAGAGCTAAAAGACCAGACTGAGAGTCTCGTTGCTGAAGAAGGTAATTTGAACACATCTAAGAGCAGCCAGATGAAGTAATTGAGCATTCTATCTGTGGCTACACCAAAAAAAGCATAACTTCAGCTGAGCTTCAGAGGGGGGAGGCACTTTAAGAAATGGAGGACTCATAGACTGAAAGAAGTTCAAATGTATTGAGCTGTTAGCAGAATTACTGAAAGAGGTATTACACAAGTTCCCAGTTAGTCACAGCCCAAGACTCTGGTGAGGTGGATGGGAAGTATTGTAGCCACTTATACAAATGTGCAGCATGTCCACTCAGCTTGAACAAGTACTTATTCAGAAAGGGTAGGGAGAAAAAAAAAGACAGACAATTACGTCAGTGAGTAACATTCTGACTTAATGAAACACTCAGTAAACAAAGGGTGGTAGGGTATGGGCCTTTCTTGACATGGGTTTATAGAGGGAAGGTATTGCCCATCTATCTTTCAGTAGCACAGCTGAAGACACAGAAGTGCAAAAACTATAATCCACTTGGACTGGCCTACTTGACCTTAAGGAAGGCACTTTTCTTCATCCCACAGAAAATGCTTAGTGTGAACTTCAAATAAAAGGGTTTTAACCATTGCTTTGCTTAACAGATAAAAAAAAAAAAAAATGACACAATGGAGTGACCAAGAGTGACTGAATGAATAATAAACATGTCCAGTAGAGTTATGATTTGACCAGCAAGGCAGGAAAAGGGCCATTATTAACTGAGATGTCTTTAAAGCTTCAGTGTGTGTATCATAGATAAGCTGAACATTAGTCAAGGTGTTTGCTTGCAATAACACAGGAAGATCATTTATTTATTTAAAGTCTGTTGACCTGGTAAGTGGGCTGGTACAAGACTCTTTTCAGCCGCAACCTAGGTCAAGGGGAAGTAACATAACATATACAGAAGACAACAGTAACAGCATTAACAAACTGTCTTTCGGCTTTTCCCAGTTAGGGGTCACCACAGCGGAACTCCGGTCCGCTAATGATTGGCAGTAGATTTCTACATGCTGGCTTGCCGGGCCTAATGCACAACCTTCAACGAAGGAACGCCCATTCACGCATGTCAACACACAGAAGACACTCTAACTGAGAATCGAACGTGCAACGTCTAACTGTGAGGCGACAACGCTACCGCATTAACAAATAATAAAAATATCATGAGTAACTTATAACATTATTAATTTACAGAAGTAATCAATAAGTCTAGGTAATGTCCATAACACATATAAGTATAGGCAAAGGGTAATAAAATCAGACATTTAAAAGGATAAAATGCTAGATGTATCCAACAACAGTATATTATGTGCTAAGAAGTATCTCTAAAACAGATGTATTTTTATTCCTGGGCTAAATGTGATTTTAGCTTTTTTGAATAGTAAGACATTATCCTCAGCAAAAATATCACTGGGTAGAGATGTACATACTGAAAAAGCAAGCTCCATGAGTGCCAAGCAATATGTTCAGGTTTGTCTGAAAACATTTTTTTTTCTACAGTGGCAAATGGTAAAGATTGCCTAGTTAAACACTAGGCCCCTTAAGGGCGGAGGTGGTGATGGTCCTACATAATGTGAAACAGACCAAAAATCTAAGATTAACGGTAATGTCAAACGGAATTTGTGCTATGTTGTGTACAAAGGATAACAAACAGAATGCTGGTGTGCATGTTTGCAGCATCATTTTAAGAGTACTCTTTGCAATCTAATTTCTCTCTGTACAAAACACTGATACACTTTCTCTATTGTCTGCGGTTCCTGAAGAAGGATATCAGGTTTACAGAATGTCTTCAGAAGGGTGACCAAAATAATTAGATTACATCTGTTCAGCTGTTATGAAAGACAGGCACATGACCTAGAGGCATGGTAGTGTCTCAAAAGCGGGGACAACAGAAGACAGGGCAGGAACTCTGGGGGGGGGTGAAAAGCACAGAGATAGGGTCTATATTAGAACACTGAACATTCAAAATGTCGAGTGTTCTAATATCGAACCCTACCAATCGAAAATACCAAACATCGAACGTTCAGAATAGCAAATTTTTTCCTAGGGGAAAAAATTTGCTGTTCCAAAACGCATACACACAACACAAGCACACCAAACAAACAGCAATCCACAAACACACACCTAAAATCTTACACCTAACCCTACACTAAACTATACACACACCACTAACTATCCACTTACCTTAACCCAAACCCTAACCCTAACCCTAAGGTCCGTCACTATTGCACACTCACCTCACTCGTGCCCTAACCCTAACTCACCTAACCCGCCCTAACCCTCATATCCACACAATCGCACACATACCTAACCCACACTCAATCGCACACTTACCTGAACCCGACCCGTAACTTTCAACAGAGTGCTGAAAATACCGAAGCAACAGAAACAGGCAACCAAATTCTTTCCCTAGGAAAGAATTTGTTTTTCTGCTTCTTCGATATTTTCAGCATTCGCTGAAAATGGGTCGATATTAGAACACTCGACATTTTAAATGTTCGGTGTTCTAATATAGACCCCAGAGACATCACTATGGAAAGGGTGGAGGAACCATAAGTATGAAATAAATGGCTCTTAGACACTGTACTGGGCTGCAAATTTAAAAGATAAGTAAAAAAATGGTACAGCAAAAAGAGGAGGCCCAGAGTAATAGTACTGCAAAGATGACAGCTGTGCAGCTGAAATGTAAAATATAAAGGCTTTCCTACAGTATTCTGTTCAAGTATTAATATATTCATAAGACACACTACATCAAGCAATGTCCAGAACATATTATAACACACAGCAGACACTATAAAAAATTAAAGGCAAGAGCACACTGTTTGCGTTTTCATTGTTTGGAATTTGGTGACCCTTTCCAAATAAAAACAGGAACAACAGGTGTGCGTTAGTGTATTGACTAACATGTACTGCATTCCATTTGGGAGGTAAACTTCTACCAACAGGTTCAGTCTTTGAAATTTAATGCCATCTTAATTACTAAGCAGTGAAATCAGTCTACAATATCATTTTATTTGATCAACTCCTAACACAACTAATAACAACCAAAAAGACCTCTGTTTTTGTCTGTTTTTCATTTTTCTCAGTTTTTTGATAAAGTTCAGGATTCATGTTTGTTACAGCAGCCACACTTACAACAGCACAAACAGCATTCAGGGTAGGTACAGCACAGGAAACATATTTGCTAGCATTCAGATTTATAGTACACTGCAGTGCTGTCCCTGTTAACTTTCCAGTTAAACATTATTTACAAAAAATAAGATAAAATGTTTCTTTTTAGAAATAATGCTCATGTAAGACAGCAATGTAAAATGGCAGAGTTACAGATAATTAGGTAATCCCACATCCTGCTCTGGTGTACTGTCATAATACACTACAAGGGATCATATGTCTAGATATGTAAACCTCTGTATTATCTCTACTCATCTCCACACAATTTACTTCTATAGTATGCTCTGTAAAACCTTACTGTTAAACTACTGTACAATCATGACTGTAATATAAATTTAGTAAATTGTATTTGCTCATTCTGTTGTTAGAATATGATATTAACTGTACGCTAAATTACTTTTTTTTTTTTTTTTTTTACTCTAATGGAGCTTTTTGTCCCGGGTCACTGCTGAAAAATGGCTTTCTGCCCAGCCAGACTAACCCGGTCAACAAATGTAAAATAAATAAATAAATAAATAAATAAAAAAAAAAAAAAAATATATATATATATATATATATATATATATATATATATATATATATATATATATATATATGTGTGTGTGTGTGTGTATATACGTGTGTGTGTTTGCATAGACAGATACACACTATAACATTTTGCCCTGAAAATATGTAATGTGCATTTAAGAATATTCAATAGCCTTTTTAGTGTACAGCATAATGGACAGTGGAAATATTCTTACAACAGTTAGATAACAAGGTTGTGCGTGTGGAAGTTACCTGCAAGCAACAAACCATTAAGTTAGTTCCTGACTGGAGAATTACTTGAAGGACGACCCTGAAAGCATGGATTGGGACACTTCATCTGGGGCTAACTTGTGCAGTATATCTGATATAACAACCTGCTTAAAGAGCTGGAAGCTGGACCTGAGAGAGGTCTGCAACTTTGGACATTTGTTTTAAAGATAGTCTTTATACTAGAAGGCCTACGTGGACTGTGAACTATGGATAAAAACACCCTAAGGAACTGCATGTTTTGTTTGGATTTGCAAAACTAAAATGGCTGTGATTTTTTTTTGTTTTGTTTGTTTTTTTTTTTTTTTTACTTCTGACAAAAAATGTTCTTTTTATATATTTCCTGTCTCCAGTGTCTCTTCAGACTTACCACATACACACACACACACACACACACACACACACACACACACACTTTGATCTAATTCAAAGATATTAGGCTGTAACCCCCCCCCTCCCCCCCGGGACTCAACAAACTCTGTGTAGGCTCCTTGTGAAGGCTACACGAAGTTTACATGTTTGCATGGCAGTGCATGGTGAGCAGTAGCATGCAATGAATATTAATTACACACGTCCCATCTATGCCAGGTTTTGTGGCTGGCAACAGTGTTGCTGGCTAGGAAACAGTGTAAGAGAATGCAGGTAACAATTCTGTGTAAAGCAGAGCAGCTACGATCTGCGAATTTGCGTAGAATACCACAATAATCACCAGGATTTTACAGATAGCTATCGATGTGTTAGTGCAACACATCTGCACAGAGGCCAATATAATGAAAGGACAAATAGCCAGAACTAGAGACATATTTGACATAGATGTTGCATAGAAATGTGTTAGAATGAAACTCACTCAACCTCTTAGAGCAAGAAATCTGTACAAAGCCATAAATAATGGGGGGACAAAGGCCCAAAACTAGGGACAGATTTTTAATATTGCTGTTTCAAACTTAGAAAGTTGAAGGAATAACAAGTTGTACAGTACCATGAACTATCTGAAGAGCATGAAGTTTGAAAATCAAATGTCTGTTATCACCTTCTGACTTCAATCTGCAATGACGTGCCAATGATTTGCCAGAAAACCAATATGTTATGAGGAAAAGATCAGAAATATGAGATCAAAAGTTAACATTCTGCACAAATCAGGACAGTTGACATGTATGACCTCAAATGTATGTATGTAATATTGACTCACATCAGTCCTGAGATCATCCCAGTGATAAGGCAAAAAAAACACAAATTTGATAAGGAAAACATCTGGACATCCTGGGAATACATAGACAGTTGAGAGGTTATGGATGTGAAGTATATGGCCCAAACACAGTACAGGACAGTGCACCTACACTGCAGACTATCGTGATATCCCATAGGTGGCACTGTGTACTGAAGCTGTGTAAATGATCTGTAACTGGACATTGACTGCCATGTAAAATGTACACTCAGGGGAAGTGTGTGATTTGAATAGGGACACACACATGAATTGTAGGAATGAACACCAGGAAAGAAGATAGGTGAAACTACCAAATGTACAACAGAGGAGGGCATGTCAATGGAAGACGGCTGTAGCAGCAACACCAATCACATATCTATATGGTACAGTAGGGATTGTACAGTGAGCATATGTTTTATGCGACTATCACATGAGGTGGCATAACAATGGGGAGGATGTCTGTGTCAGATAAGCATCTTTACATGAATAATGCAGAGGGCATTTATCAGGGATTTCACATACAAGTGGGGTAGGGTACATATTGCAAAGCTGTGCAAACTGATATGCCTGAATATCAGTGCACTCTTAGCAGAGGTCTACAGCAAGGTGGCCAGAGGTAAAGGCGCATGGAAAACATTACAAGAACCAGCCACAATCACAGACAATAACAGAATAATACCACCAGTAATCCAATGCCTCTGACATAACATATGTGATAGGCAGTGATAACAGATGAGTCTGCACACACACACACACACACACACACACACACACACACACACACACACACACACACACACACTTGAACAACTATTATGATACAGCCACACTCTATGAGGATAACCACGTACACTGTCCTTGCACTGTAACATCTGCTGGAGGTGTTAGGCGGGACACTGATATACTTGTATGTGACCATATGGGCAATAGAGGCTAGTAGCCTTGTGTGCACAGCATATATATATGGCACAATCCACACTGTCACAAATGATATACATGCCATTAATGTTGTCAAACACCTATGTATGTAGTGTGTGCATAAGCAGAACAGGTACTACACATGCATCTGGTGTTCCGCACCATCAGACAGTCATGTATATTCCACAAATACTCAAAGTTGCTGCTGCAGAGCCAAAATCAAACTCGGTAAAGGTAGACAAAACAATTTATTATAAAGCGCTTTTCATCTCACTTAGTAACGGGACTTCTTCAGATAAAATCATTGTTACAAACAAACATTTAAATACATCCTTACTTCCTGTCATACACCAATCAGGAATGCCTTCCACTTACCCTCATTATACTTAACACTTTCATCCTTTATAATACCGAACTCAAAGCCTACCACTACTTTAACTTGTGCTGCAGTTATAAGCAATGGTACAATCCCCCATTACTTTTATTTAAAAATGAGTAAAACATCACTTTAGGTTGTACTCTGTGGTAAGCAGTGATATAACTCCCATTTCTTTTTATATTTAAAAGTTGTTTTAAGAAAATGACAAAAGTGTATACAGTTCAAAAGTTTTTTTATATAAAAAATAATAATAAAAGTTATAAGACAAATAATGACATCAACTCAACAAGCTTTTCAACTTTAGTATACATTATCAGACAGAAACTTGACTGCCAATCTAGAATGGTAGTATACATGGCCCAGTGCCAGCATTGCCCAGTATACTATATAGGGAAAACAGACTGGAAACTCAGAGAGCATGTTTATGAACACCTTTATAGTACATCAAGGAAAAAACAAGAAAATGAGCTGGCAAGGCATATTATGGAACATGAGGACAAGAAGTCTAAATTTCAGGCCATAGACCAGGTAGTACACAGTGACTGAGGGGGGCCATTCTCCCTGATGTTAGAGAGGTTAGAACTCATGGCAGCTTCGGACTAATGCCTGCCACTTCCCAGGTCTTAATGAAATTAGTTCAATTTTATGCATACTAAAGTTGAAAAGCTTGTTGAGTTGATGTGATATAAACAGAGCCAAAGAAATAGTCTTGGGTTAAAGTTGTCATTATTTGTCTTATAACTTTTATTATTATTTTTTATATAAAAAAACTTTTGAACTGTATACACTTTTGGCATTTTCTCAAAACAACTTTTAAATATAAAAAGAAATGGGAGTTATATCACTACTTACCACAGAGTACAACCTAAAGTGATGTTTTACTCATTTTTAAATAAAAGTAATGGGGGATTGTACCATTGCTTATAACTGCAGCACAAGTTAAAGTAGTGGTAGGCTTTGAGTTTGGTATTATAAAGGATGAAATGGTTAAGTATAACAAGGGTAAGTGGAAGGCATTCCTGATTGGTGTATGACAGGAAGTAAGGATGTATTTAAATGTTTGTTTGTAGCAATGATTTTATCTGAAGAAGTCCCGTTACTAAGTGAGACGAAAAGCACTTTATAATAAATTGTTTTGTCTACCTTTATCGAGTTTGATTTTGGCTCTGTAGCAGCAACTTTGAGTATATGTGGCGTATTTCACTTTCTTGGTTTGTGGTGTAGTCACGTATATTCCACAGAAAGAATACCTAGGTATGGCCAAAAGGCTGTGTGACAGCTCACTGTGACAAAGATGGTATACTTCCATTACACATCGCTGGAAGATGTGTCGGGAGGTACATGAAGAAGGGTGCATTGTACACAGTTACTGGTGTGATGCAGGCTGGGAATCATGAAGGTATTATGGACTCTAATATGGACGTCCTTTACATGCCCAGTGCTTGTGTTACATTCAAGGAACAAGTCAGCACTGTGACCATATGTTGGTGGATCCACCACTTACAATCTACCCCAGCACATGGGTCACATACCTATTGGTCTGATTATAGGTTGTGATGTCCACATGAAACGTGGGTGGTGTGTTTGTTTCCTGAATTAACAAATCCTCCCATATGCCTTGTCAATGCAGGTGTTGTCATGCCTGTGGCAGCACTGTTTATGTGTTGCTACTGTCTGTATTATAGTAAAGTCACAGATGGAGTCAATGATTGCTCGTTCTGTAGTCCTTCAAGCAGCTGTGTGGACACAGCACATGTATGTCATCTGTGATGTCCATCACTTAACTGTTGGATAGGAAAGGGCCTAGCAAACAGCCCTGATGTACAGAGCTGATCAATGGACCTAAGATATAATCAGATGCCACATATGTAATACACTGATCTACCCACTTGGTGATATAGATGTTGATGGCCACATACGACAGTCTTGAGTGAATACCGCAGTGTGATGCCTTCACCTAGTCAAGTTCCACAAAATGATACTGCTGTCATCATGCATGCCCTTGATAACCTCTTTGAGGACATCTATCACATGTAACAGACAGGCTGTAGCCTAAACAACTCACACAGGTCTGTTGCCAGCATATGACTATTATACATGTAGAACAGGTCCATGATCACATGTTGGCCCACCTCCTAGTCAAGGCGAGTCAGGATGTGTCTATACATTCATGCATCAGGTGCTGTCCCCTCTACTCAGATGGATGCATATTGATGTACACCCTTGTATGAGATTATAGCCTGTGTGGACTTTGTATTGAAGTGTATATTCAACCGTATCAGGAAGGTGTATGTGCTGAGTCACTTTTTTAATTTCTCCAAATCTTTTGAGTTTCTAATACCATGATGGGAATGGACCCCATTTCTAAGTCAAAGTACAATTAAAGTTCATGAAATTACTATTGTTTCAATCTTTGATGTCAGCTGAAAGTGCTCTTTGCAGCACTTGCATCTGCAATTCATATGGGGTTACATGGATTGGTAACATATCTAAATATGATTGTAGAGTCTTTTTTATAAGACCCGTTGCTCCAACTACTATTGGAACTGTCTGGATATCTTTCTTCCGCATTGCTCTTGTTTCTGCCTGCATATCCTGATACTTTATGACTGCGCATCTGTGTACACAAGACACTGTAGTCATTGGGTGTAGCGATTTCAATGATCAATGCTACTTTTGTCTTCTTTTCTTGGACCACTATATCCGGTTTTCTAGCATCTATCTTTTGAACTGTTGGTAATGGGTGATCCCATGTAATATAAACTTAATCATTTTCTATGATGCTTTGTGGCTCATGTTTCCAGTGTTTTTCAGCCACTTCAATACCATAATGTTTGCACAATCCCCAATGCAACAGTCTTACCACATTATTATGCCTTACAGTATACAGTCCTTCTGTCATTAGTATGTCACAACCAGCAACAAGGTGTGCGACTGTTTCCAGTTCGGTTTTACAAGACCTACATTTGTCTGTTTCTCCCACATGTAACGGACTTTGTAAACCAGCATGCATGTAGCCCAGTATCTTGGGCTGCCTTTATTAACCTTTCATCTCTTGGTTTGAATTCACCTCTCCTTAACCATTCCTGCATTCATTCCTGATCAACATGAGCTTCTTCCAGATGTTTTCTATACTTGCAAGTATATTTATGCTTTTTCCACATTTCTTGCCTTCTCCTCTGGTCCTTCACCTTATATTCTTTCTTTTGTTTTTTGGCACATTCAGTTGCTGCCTGATTTTTATCTGCTTCTGGTTTGATTTCCATTCTTGCTTAATGACGATATGCTTCTGCTAAATTAAGCAGAGAAGTCATCTTAGATTTATTCTCCTCATGATTCAGAGCATTCACTATGTTTGGGTCTTGTGAGGTCAGAAGATATGTGTGGAGTCCCACTACTGCAGATCTATACATGTAATCAATTTCAAGGAGGGCCATCCCTCCTTCAGAATGGGGAATATATAATCTTGGTATACACTGATTTTTATAAATCATTTTGTGAGCATGAAGCATCCTTCTTGTTTTCCTAGCTAATCTAGCCAATATGTTTTGGGGCCATTCAATCACTCCAAAACTGTAAGTTAGGACAGGAAGAGCAAATTGGTTTATAGCTTGGATTTTGTTCCTAGATGTCAGTGCTTTTTTCAGAATTAAAGTCTTCTAAAGTATTTCTTACTAAGTTTTATTTGCATTTGTTCATGTTTTATTGTTGATCCTTCATCAATTCCCAAATATTTATACACTTCCTCTTGATTAAGTTCTTGTATATCACATTCTTGTCCCAAACTGATGTTTTCCTGGTGCTGCAGCTTTCCTGCTTTAAAGGTTGCTTTTGCACATTTATCAAGACCAAAGGCCATTGTTATACCATCTGAAAAAGTTTTGACAACCTGCAGATGTGCTTTCCATTCCTCATCTGATGAGCTATACAGTTTTAAATCATTGACAAAGAGAAGATGAGAAGTCTTTACACTTTGTTGTTTTCTAGGAGCCAAATTGTAACCATGGCCTAAGCTGTTAAGTAAACAGCTTAATGGGTTAATGGCAAGACAGAATAGCATCAGTGACAGAGATTCACCCTGGAATACCTCCTTTGACTTTTTAGCCCTGGGATAATAATCTGTCCTTTTTCATGGGTTAATTGTAAAGTTGTCTGCCACTATTTCATAGTCACTATAATGTAGTCGATCAGTGTAGGGCGTATCTTATACATTTTTAAACACTCTTTTATCCATGAATGTGGGATACTATTAAATGCTTTTTTATATTCAATCCATGCCATACTTATATTCTTCCCCTTTTTACAGTTCTCCAGTATGACTTTAACAACAAATGATCCATATGACTTTCTTTTATTGCCCTTTTGTTCTACTGCAATTGAGTTTTCTTCTAAATGGCCATAAACTCTGTCAGCATCAATTCCCGTGTATTGTGTATACGTCGTCGAAAGGCAAGTTATTGGTCTATAATTTTTAGGGTAGCTTGCAGGTTCACTCTTAAGTAGGAGCATTGTTTTTCCTGTTGTTAACCAGGTTGGTGTCTGTTCGGGGTGTGCATACAAATAGTTCTTATTCATGGCTAAATCCTCGTGCAAAGATGTTAATACTTTTAACCAAAAGTTAGGTACTGCACCTGGGCCTAGGGGTTTTCCAATTAGAGGTTTTTCTTAACTTTGTTTCATTCTCTCTGGCAGCTACTTCATCCCATTTCATATCCTGCATCTTTAAACCTCTTATTATTTCTTTTATTTCTTCTATCCATTTAGCATCTTTGTTATGTTCTACAGGATCTTCATAGATACTTCTCCAAACTGTATCTTTTTCTTCTTTTTTTGGCAGTCTTTCAATTCCTTTTACCTTCTTTCCCAATTCTCTATAATACTTTTTAGGTCATCAATAAATTGCCTATTTTGTAATTTTCCTTTATATTTACCTGTGTATATTCTAAGTTTTTCCACCTGTACTGACATTTTTAGTTTGTTATTTGCGATAGTGCATGATAGATCCTGGTCTGCTCTAATACTGCGCATTGCTTTAATTACATCTATCTTTCTTAGTATTTTTTTGATCTAATCACTCTTCTATAGTCTTCTAAGGGTGACACTTCTTGTCTTAATTGTATTATAGTTTTCTCTATTCGATACTTCCTTGATGATATTCGATTTTTCCCCTTCCTTTCCCTCGCTACCCTGTGTTCTTGTGGTAGAACTTTATCAGTTATTAATTTAGCAGAACAGTAATATATCCTGTTTACTTCTGTTACATCACATTGATCTCTATGGAAAGTCCTAATTACTGCATTCATTTGTTTTATCAAACTCTTGATGTTCTGGGTTTTATTGACCTTCTGCAGTGAATTTCTCTCATTGATCTTAATATATTTATCTATCCATGTCTATTAAATCAAGCAACTCTTCTCTTAGCTCATTTTCTTCCAAATTGAGGGCACATCCATTGTTTTCTATTTTTTGTGGCATTCTGTTGAAAGTTCTATAGCATCTTCCTGTGGCACCTTCTCTTCAATTTCATCCTGTGACATCCGCTGCTCTGTCATATGGGAACTCACTGGCCTATCACTTCTCAGCATTGACTGCGTCAGAATTTCCACCATTTCCTGTCCCTTTCCTTGCTGTCTAGCTTCAAGAGAACATTTATGCTGGTTTCCTGTGAAAGGCTCCAAAATATCTTGATATGGCACCTGACCAATTGCTTCTTGTTACTCTGGTTTCCCCTTAATTTGAATATCCATTGTTCTGTCCTGTTGTGGTGCTTTCTGGATTCGATTTTCTACACTGAATCCTTCACTTTGCAGGTACTCCATAATCTCAGTTTCTATTTCTTTAACTTCTCCATTACTAATCTCCTTTTTTACTTTTCCTCTTTGTCTTCTTATTTTTTGTATTGTAAAGTTTTCCATATCCAGACTCCTTTGCCTGTATTTCTCTTCAAATATCTTTGGTGCTACTCTTTTTGTATTGGCTAGCTTTGCTTTCTCATGCACATAAACATTACACCATATTAAATCTCTTTCTTTCCCATGTCCATATTTCTTCTTCAGATGTTTCCTGATCTTCCTGTTTCTCCTTAGTTTGGGGACTCGTTCCATCATGCTGCAATTTAACCTGTATTAGACCTTCTGCACCAAATCCTTCACTATGCAGGCATTCTACAAATTCACCTTCTATTTTTTTAACTTCTACTTTACTAATATTCTTTTGTGTGTTCCATCTTTGTCATTTTTTTTATTGTGAAATTTTCCATATCCTGATGCCTTTGCCTGTATTTCTCTTTGAATATCTTTGGGGCTGCCTTCTTTATATTGATTAATTTGGCTTTCTCCTTTGCATAAATATTGCACCATATCAAATCTCTCTTTCTTTCCAATGTCCATATTTCTTTTATATTTTTCAAATATCTCTAGGTTTTGTTGTTTATATCTTTGCACTTCCTTAGATGCTTCTTTCTCCAAACAGATCAAAGTTTCTTGATCTATATATTGTTTTTCACAAATCTGTTGTATTAATGAATGCAAATTTTAATTTGAAGCTTCTGACAGTTTTTCTTACAGAAGTATTTTTCTTTTCTCTAATTTCTCTCTTAATCGTTTTCTGTATCTTGTGTCTGGAAATTCTGGGTTTTTTACATAATAGTAACAATACATAATGTCTTTCTTATTCTCAGTAGTCTACTTTATCGTCTTTATGGCTCTTTTTTGACTATCAGTTTTTGTGATCTTTGTGGACTGCTACTTTCTTCTACAACGGGGGGGGGGGGCATCTTCCCCCGGGCCTGGTCTGGCCCCCATTGTAGGAATGTTTCTGGATTTTGAGGATTCTACACTGTCATTTTTTCCAGTCCTGGCACCAGTGTGCCTACCAGGATTGAGCACTTTTTTATTCTGGGTCTTATGCACCCAGCTGTCTATTTTAATTTTTGACCTACTTCTGTCCATGATATATGCTATATAAATACAGTCTACAAATCAGTGTCGCCTTGGTGAGATTTTGTGAAAACAGGGTCCACCTCGTGAAGATACTCATCAAGAAGTGAGGATGAATTCAAGTTCAACACTACTGCTCTCCTTTGCTTGCTGACTTTTCATCTCTCCATTCGGATGTAAGTCACACATAAACAATCTGTGATGTTGTCACAGACCATTGCTTCCATGTGATAGGCCTGGATGAAGGTAAGATAGAGTGCATACTGCCTTTCCTGATCTGGCCTACGGTTTTGACACAATCCCCTATGCAGATATCATTGATAAATCCTCCCAGCTGGGGATTAACCCATACGTCAATTGATGGATAAGCAAATGGCTCAACAACAGAACACATACTGTGACAGTTGGTGAATCAATCTGTACCAGCAGAGCTGTCATCACTGGTAAACCCCAGGGATCTGTACTTGGCCCTTTACTGTTTGGAATCTATTTCTTGACAGTTAAGGCTAAAGTATATGGCCTCTGCCTTACCAAGTTTGCTGATTCTTGCATATTGTGTGCACTCACTGAGTCCAGCAATGATGATAACATACTACAGGAGGAGCTAACACAGACAAATGAAAGGGGATAAAGGCACACAATCTACAACTAAATGCAGAAATGTGTCTTTTTATGGTGTCCACATCTGAAAAGTAGACTTCCATGTTAATACAGCATTGACAACAGTCCTGCTATGTTAACAGTCCCAAACTGGAATATCACACGGATAGACAAACTTCAAATACTGTAATGCAGTTGGAAAAATACCACAGCAGGGTTCAAACCCCATAAAATGTCTTTATTGTAACACACACCACACAAGTTAACCTCTTTCATTTCTCCAGAATAAGAAACTTCTTCATAACAGTTAACCATAGCCCAATCTAAGCATTTATAACACCTCACCAGTCATATGACCATCAAAATTAGTTGATTAGTAAACAATTAAAATGTTAATTAATTATATTATAAAAAAATTAAAATTATGTACTACAATGCTTAACATATAATTTAAAACACTAGAAAGTATTAAAAACTTTATATCTCCAGATTTTTAAATTTTAGTAAACAGCTGATAGATACCGAATCATTGATTCCAGGCCAATTAGTGGCATTTAAAATGAATTACCACTTTAATTCACATTTACCTAAATGGTCAGTAGTAATAAATCCTCTCATATCATTTTTTTATTTGCTCAATCGCTGTAAATTTAAACCCATGTTCGGGGTACTTGACTATATGCCTACAAAGTGCATTGGTGTTCCTACATTTTTTAATATCCATCAAATGCTCATGCACTCTTTCCTTGAACTTCCTCACAGTTTTTCCCGCATAAAATGCTGGGCATGAACTACAACATGCCACATACACTACTTGGTGTGAATCACAGGAAAAATGACCCTGAATACTATACCCAACACCCTTAATAAACAAGCAGTCAGTTGTCAAAATATAAGGACACTGCTTACATCTACCACATTTCACCATACCTACTTTCCCCTTGACTACTACCTTATTACTTTCCAATAATTGTTTTATTGATTTATCTTTCCTGTATATCATTCCAGGGGTATTCCCTAATATATTACATACAACTATTGATGGAAAATATACCCCAGTTTCTTTTTAAAATATTACTGATAGTATAACTATCAAGAGAGAAAGTAGAAATAAAAGTTTTACAGTTGTTCAAGACATCTGCATTATGCATTTCACTCTGTAATTGGACTTCTGACCTTCCCATTGCTGAACTGGCTTTCTCATGGCCAAGAAGAGGAGTGCAAAAACTTTGCATTCTTTTACGTACCGCTTCTGCCTTGATCTCAACCAAAAAATATCTTGGATATCCCCTCTTTTCAAACATACTCAATAATATATTACATTCTCTACAAAACTCTTCAAAAACTGTGACCATCCTAGCTAATCTAACCAATTGTCCTTTGACAACTGCCTTTTTCTGAAACCTAGGGTGCCAGCTAGAATAATGTAGGTATGTGTTAGAGAAGGTTGGTTTCCTATAAAAATTATCCATAAAGGAACAGGAATCATACCTTTTAGTTAACTGGATGTCTAAAAAATTGATGCTATTAGTATCACAATTATAAGAAAACTTCAAAAAGTCAGTAGTTCTACTGATATACTGCAGAAACTCCACTAATCTTTTTTCAGATTCCTTCCATAAAATAAATATATCATCCAGGTAACAGGTGTAAAAAGCCAATGAATCCTTAAATTCACTATTAAAAACAAACTTGGATTCCCAACTGGCCATTACTAAATTAGCAAAATTGGGGGCACAGGCTGCCCTCATTGCAACAGCCGTTAGCACTATTTCCATGAGGATAGCAACTAGCTTCACTTGGTCCGTATTCAAAACTCTTATTTTAAACAAACCCTCCTGAAGCCATTCTCATTCCATCATATGGGGAATGACTGACTAAAGATTAACAACACCAACTGTGACCATTAAATAACTTTCGTTAAAAACTGTATCAATAATTTTAGATAAAAACTGCCAGAAATCTTTACAAAGCTGAGATAAACTATTAACAGAATCTTTTAATAACACATCCAAAAATTTTGCAATGAAATAAGTTTTTGATCGAGTGGCACCCACTATGAGGAGCAGTGGCGGGTTGATTAAATCTTTATGGATTTTCGGTACACCAAAAATACTAGGGACCACAGGTCTACAATTGCCCATAAAATCATATTCATACTGAGTAATCAACCCTTCCATTAATAAATCAAATACTAACCTACCTATTCTAGTATAAGCTATAGCAATTTCATTGCGTGACGTCTCACAATAAACATCAGCTAGTGATAAATTATTCATATGATTAAGATAGTCCGTATTGTCCATTATGACTAAACCCTCTCCCTTATCAGGCTTCATATCTCTGATGTTAATATCATCACACATCTCTCTTAATAAGCAATGCTCTGCATAAGTCATGTTATTGAACTTACATATAGGAGCTTTATCACAAATTTCCCTAATCTGTATTTCACACATTTTTTCATACATATATATTGTGTGATTAAGGGGTGGGGGGGTTAAATTCACTAGGTCTATGCAACTGACACTCATTTGTAGTACTCCCTACTTTATTAGAAAACCAAAGTGCCAAATTAACTTTCCTGGAAAATAGTTTTAAGTCCATAAGCACATTAGGTATAGAAGCCCTTCTTACAGGGATGAAATTAAGTTTCTTAGATAGAACATTAGCATGGTGCACTCTTAGTTTTTTCATAGATTCATAGGTTCATAGGTTGGTACTAGGCTATCAGCCCTAGGGCCTATACAAGGCTAGCCATAACAATTCCCTGACTATATCTTCCCACAATATTTACTTCCCTGGACCCCTGTCTAGCAGGGCAACTGGTATGATCCCCAGGCTGAATTCCTTATCTCCCATCCAATCGTCAAGGTTCCTTTTGAAGAGGGTCAAGGAGGCGCTCTGCTTGACATGTGTGGGCAGTCTATTCCAGAGTCTGGGGAGTCTCTGGGTCAGGAACCTATCCCTCCAGCATGTTTTGTTCATTGTGATGACAAGGTTTTGATCCCTGGCGCGTGTGGCTCTGAGGGATTGGGATTTCTTTAAGTGCAGTATGTCCAACAGCTCTGGGTTTGACATGGCCTTGTATGTTATGCAGAGATCACATCTTTACTAGAATAGTTGTACACAGTAAAATCAGAAACAGCATTTTTTACCAGTTCAGGTCTGTTGTTAGAAACAATGTTAGTGCCGATATCACTAACCAATCTGGCCTGTGTCTCAGAGGAAACATTCAGACTCGATCCGTACAGCAATTCATCACAGTCCTGACTGGGTAAATAATTTACTGATTCCTGTTGTTTTTTTGGAAGTGCTTCTTAGGTTTCACCCTTCACCCTCTGTTTGATGTATTGCTCATTGTTGTAGTAGGACACACTGCCTTGCATCCCCCGGTTGTTAATTCTTTCCAGTCTTTGAACTGTCTCCTGTTCGGAAGGGACTGCACCGTTTGTGGAACTATTTGAAACCTCTGTCTCACTTCCTTCCTGCTCTCACCTAATTGGTCGACCATCGTCTATCTCCAAGATGTTCTTAAAGGGGCCAGGTAGGATTAGGGTATGCTGTACCAACCCTATATACCATTAACACCCAATGAAGTGTACCTGGCCAATATCAGGGATCTAGGCACCTCCCAGGAGAGTGCAGTACAGCATGTGCTGGATGTCAGAGCAACAGTTTCAGAGACAGCAACACATTCTAGGAGGAGGTTCCAGGTAGGCTTTTATATTTCAACAGTTGAATACTGTTATATAGTTAAACAACTGTAATCAATAAGTTACTTGTGTGTCACAACTTTTTTTTTTTTGGGGGGGGGGTTGACGATTGTTACACTTATTAGCTTAGGTTGCAGTTGTCCACCACGTTCTTGTTGAAAGTACAGTTAATGGACATATAAAGGGGTAACATATTACTCCCTGTGTTACTGTTAATTGTAATGATATTGCCCTTAGCTCCTGCTTAACGTCTTCCGGGACCATCTGGATTGCAGAGAAGCATCTCATCTGCAGATGGTAAGCCAAACATTTTATGTCAGTACTGCTAAGCAATTTAAAGAAATATTTTTGTATGTGCTGTTGATGTCAGGCCTGTTGTGTGTATTGCTGTACTGTCTGTAATACTGGCAGCACTGTTACACTGTTAGCATATATTGGACTACAGTAGTGTAGGTATTAATCCTTTCCTGTGTTTGTTGCTTTTTATCACAGGTGATCATGACAGTGGTACTGTGGGCACTGTGCCACCTGATGTTAGTATATCAGCAGACTCTGATGATGATGGTGGCCAAACTGAGGCACAGTTGGGGGTGCAGAGGTTGAATCTAGTACTGAGGTTGACATACAGTCATCCCCTGCAATTCCATCAGACACAGCCAGTAGGCCTATGCCTACTCATTCCAGTGAGCCCTCAGATATTGGACAGGTGGAGGGTGAGTCCATTGATCAGGAAAGTGTGTCTACTTTGGCTTCAGTGCCTGTTGACTCTGGCTGTAGTCAAAGTATGGGTGAGGTGCCATGCAGGAGGGTTGATTTGATAAAGGTGCTCAGATGGGGCCTGCTGTCCCTCCTCCACCTGGTGCAGGTGTCTTTTCCTGTGCCACTTAAAGTGTGCTTAGGGCCTTGATGGAAACACAGGCACATTCCCATAGATGTCCAGGCAAGTACTCAGGGTTGCAAATGTGGCACAGTCTGACATGCATGACTGCCTCCACCATGTTGCTGACTCTATGGATCAGATGAATGACATGTCAAATGACGGATGTCTGTGATGGATCAAGGAACAATCATGGAGCAAGAGTTGTCTGTGATGGCATGTCTGCTGAGAGGAGAACGACATCCTCGTGGGTGTAGGTCAGCTATATCATCTGCTGTCAGCCAATGCAGCCTTGACCGATCATGCTCCCATACTGGCAGTACTTCATCAGTGAGTGTGCTCTGCACACCCAGACATGGAAGGCCATGGGGTCATGGTCCTGGGAGTCCCCATGAAGGGAGCTTGTCCAGCAGACATCAGTCACTTTCAGTTAGTAGCAGTGCATCTGACCATGGGTGTGGACATGCCAGTGCAACTCCTGGCAGAGACATTTCTCATGGTTGGGGATGATAAGGATGAACTGCCACCTCTACCAATCACGGCTCACACCTGTCCGACATACCAAGGCATACAGCCAGCATGGCACTTGGCTGTGTTCATGCAGACACTCACATGCCAATTTCACCTGGAAGACCACTACAGACACACACACACACACACACACACACACACACACACACACACACACACACACACACACACACACACACACACACACACACACACCAGTTACTCATTTTGTCTCACTGGCCATTTGTTGGTTTATCCAAATCTACACACACACACACACACACACACACACACACACACACACACACACACACACACACACACACACACCAGTTACTCATTTTGTCTCACTGGCCATTTGTTGGTTTATCCAAATGTCTGCCTGCTTCTCTTTCTTACTCACACACACTCACCGACCTTTCGTGTCAGCCTAGGTTTCCTGACCCCCCCCCCCACACATACACACACAAAACACCCTGTGCAAGTGATGATAACTGTGCCATATCCCTGTTTTCTATCTTTTGAATTCTGATGCTCAAGGTACATAGCTAACTTAGTGGTTAGTATATCTGCATTTGTGGTGTTGAATTGGTAACTGTAGCTTTGACTTATATTGGCCTTGGAAAGTTAGACATCTGATAGCATCAACATTTCCCAACTTTATAGTGAATAATCTTGTGAAGGATGTGAAATCAGAAACTGCAATGTGTATTGTTACTTTTTAACTTCTCTTTTTAATGATTTTCCAGTACAAACGTATAGTGCTAAACTGAGGGCATGCAGCGATCATCATTAATTTTGAGAGATATGACTGTTTGAATCTTTGATGCCTGAGGCCTACTAATTAGTAATGGACACATATGAGTCAAATAAGTCTCTGCTGTCACATGTTAAGGTAATTTATGTACAAATCTTCCACCTTTTACTTGCTTACCATACCAGCTAATTAAATGCAAGGATATGCCACAAATTCATATTATTAAACAATGCAGTCCAGGTTCATGACTTACCTTGTAAATGCAGTATGTGCCACAGTTTTAGTTCAGGGCTGACTCTGTCTGATGCAAGCAGTACACAGCCAATGCATGGGGAGGTAACTGTTGTGCGAGTTGCCTGGCATCAGTGTTACTATATGTATGTGAGGAGGAGGAAGGTTTTAGGCTCCTAAGTGGTGAGCGAGTGTGCTATATGTTTTCTCTTAAACAAAGCAAGGGAATACTGAGCATGCCTACATCTGCCTACACCCACAGCAGCTGGTGGTTCCTCCTCTGACTCTTCATCTGCCTGTGGCTGTGGTGACCTTGGCCTTGATGATGGGATGTGTGCCCCTTCCCCTTGATGATCCTGCTGTGGCTGTTTACTCAGGGTTATGATGTGTAGCATGGCACATACTGTGAATATTTCTATACACGTATGTAGATTGTACTGCAGGGCTCCCTCAGATGTATCTTGTCACCGGAACTGTGACTTCAGCAGCCCAAACACACGCTCTATGATTTTTCTGGTTTGAGCATGTGCCTTATTATGGCATTCTTTTGTGGGTGTGGGTGAATTTCTGATGGGTGTCATCAGCCACGGTTCCAGTGCATTGCCTGCATCCCTCAGTAAATGACCCTGTGGGATATCCCCCTTAGTAAACATCTCGTACAATTGTGAGGTGTGCCAGACATGTGAGTCATGGTATCTGCCAGAGTTGCCAGCACACATGTTCAAGATGATTCCACTGCATTACACATTACTTGGCAGTTGATAGAGTGGAAGCCCTATCTGTTTGTGTAGAGCCTACTCTGTTCTCCATGTGGTGCCTTAATTTCTATACGTGTGCAATCTATGGCAGCCAGTACTTCAGGGTAGTGTACTACATGGTAGAACTGCATACTTTTGCCCCTCTCCTCAGAACAAAGGGGAAAACACATGTGGTCACTGGCATGTCAGAGCATAACATTCAGGAACTGGTGGAGGATCTTGGATGCTGATACCTATGACACCCCAGCATGTCCCTTGTTGGTCTCTGAAAGGTACCTGTAGCTAAGATTCTAAGGGCTGCACATACCTTTGTCTCCACTGGGATGGGTTCTCCTTGGATGGCTATGGCTCCGAGTTGAGGACAGCAGAGGTTGCAAAGTTCCTGTAGTGTGTCCCTGTCCACCCTGTAGCACTCTACAATTTCCACATCAGGTAGGTTGTGAAAAGTTAAACGGGGCCTGAAAACGCTTCTCCTTCTCAGCCTAGGCCTATTGGCAGCAGCAGCACTGGCTTCAGGCTGTAGCACATAGAGATGAATTAAAGCAGCAGCAGCCCCTAACATTCTGTCCATGTAGACTCCTTTCCAGAAAAATGAGCACAAAGTCTATACGGATGTGTTATACCTTGTTGAATAGCTCCACCATGTTGGTTTACTTGATAGCATGCAATTCAGCTGCTTATGCTGTCATTAACATGCCACAGTGTTTACCTTGTTTGCGCAGGGGCGCTCGCCTCTACATGGTGCTTACTGAATCAAAAATTTGTTGCTACCATGTAGGGCTTATTGAATCCTCCTGCTCATTTTTTTTTAATACAGAAATCACAGCTCTGGTACTGCGGTGGTGGTGCTGCGGTAGCATTGTCGCCTCACAGTAAGATGATGTCCAGTTCAATTCTCAGAGCGTCTTCTGCGTGGAGACATGCGTGAATGGGTGTACCTTCGTTGAAGGTTGTGCATCAGAGCTGGCAACTCGGTACGTAAAAATCAACTGCCAATCATTAGCGGACCGGAGTTCCGCTGTGGCGACCCCTAACCGGGAAAAGCCGAAAGACACAACAACAACAACAACAACAGAAATCACAGCTCAGCTGAAACTAAAGGGATGTAGCCATGCATCTATAAGATAAATGTTTCTATTTCCAGAACTTAATGTCTTTTTGGAGAAACCTATTATTTTAAAACTGTAAAGACATGAATGTTTTTCAAAAACACTGTTTATGCTGCTTCAGACAAGAATAATATTAAATGCCATGAATCTAAAATGAAGTTGAAAAAATACTTTTTTTTTCTTTTTATGAACTAACCTAAGCCAACTTCTGAACTGTAAAAATGAAAAGAAGGAAGACAGAAACAGTAAGACGTGTCCTTAATTCAATATTATTGTACTTATCACATTCTGGTCTGCTCATATTCTGATTATATTACAAAGGTTTGAAGTTCTTAGATATTGTAATTGCTACAGATGTTCTATTTCTCTTAATATTTTGATATTTTTTCACTAGTTCCACCTTTGTTTCTTTTTGGCAATATCAGTTTTTAGTACATTTTCAGGAACCAGTCAATGAACAGGCTTCAGCTAAGAAACAAGGTCGCAGTAAAACAAAACAGAGATCCCGTATCTACCGCTGTCATAACTAACATTAAAGACACATATTTACTAGCCCGGTATGAGTTGGAGGGAGGGACTATGAAGGAGTAGCACTTTTGCCAGCTAGCCTACTTTGAGGAAAAGGATATGATTTCCAGCAAGGGTTACAGCCCCACTGAAGACCAGGTTCTCATACCCTGCTGCAAAAGCAATTGAGGTGTGCATTGTCAGAACTTTCATGGCTAGACTACATTAAAGTTACTGCATGCCAGGCATGGGGCTGGGACATAAAAACAATAAAATAAAAAAACATTTGAACCACCTGAAGATGATGACTTTCTCCAGCATGACTGTCTTCTTAACTGACAATGTGGCTAAAGCCAGAAGTGGGAAATTAATGCGTCAGAATACCAAGGAAGGGACTTGATTATCTGAGCAAAGGGACCGAAAAATAAAAAAAAGACATATTTACACTGTGCATAACTGGATAAATAACTACATTATTAAATAATCTGCAAGCATTAGCATGCATGAGAATTCAGAAATTACATTAGATGCCGTCTATACTGGCAATCTTTGTGACTTGAGGCTGTAATCAGAATTTGCAATAACTGCTTTGCAAAGCAATAGTTATAGATACCACATTAACAGGTAGGAATCTGCTTTTTCTCAGCACAAAAGGGTTAGAAACTGAAATTTTCATGTTGTGTTGAAGTGGGAGTGGTGGGCGAAAGTACCAGTAGCAGAGCATTCATTAGCTCTGCAGAGTAAACGGGTGGGGGTGGAACTTGCTCTTGTACTCTTGAATCCATTTAATCTTTCTAGCCATTATTAAGTTTTGTTCCAGAAGCCCAGAGATAATTGTGGTACTCTTGTAGTTATTTAAAATGAGACTTCATGGAGCAAGGGACATTCTCCTGATAAAGCCTAATATTCCTTGGTGTAGTTGAAAGGTGTGACAGGTGATACCTAGCAGCAGTATTTATTGGTTTAGGAGGATCTGAGGTCGTCCAAGTTACTCATCTCTCCTTGAGAAGTGTTAGCACTAGACTAGTGGCAAATTATTTTTGCATAGTTAATATAAATTCTGTAGGTTCATCATCTCTTGATAGACATTGCCTTGAACTGTTGCTGGAAGAGAAAGAAAACAAACTAAATATTCCTTAATCCTTTTGCAGAAGCTTCATGGCTATCATAGAACCTTTTACTGTTCTGTTGCTTAGTGCATTTGCTGCTAATTTGCTATGCCCAAACTGTCCAACATGAGTTAATATGTAAATACATTACTGTAATTTCCACATAGCCTTTACTATACAGCATGACATTTCATTCAATAGACCAAATAAATGTTAACTACTGTCAGTCAAGCTGTTTATTAACTCTGTGGGATGAATCAGTTGCTAAGTTTCATAATTCTTATATCATCCTTGTCTTGACTTTTACATCTCACAGGCCTTCTTGATAGCAAAGGGAAAGCTATACACATTTTGTCTGCAGGCACTCACCTTTGAAGCTACCATGTGGTTTTCTGCTATACATTTTGTGATTCAACATTTCCTTCACGCAAAGGGCATGAGAATATGGTCAAAAATACACAGAAGAAAGTTTCTTACTAAGACCCCTGAATACTTCCCAAATCTAAACTGCACTGTACCATAAGGTGCAAAACACAATTTATCAAGTTATCTTTTCTCTCCCCTTGTCACAAACAAGAAAAAACATGACAAAAACCATTACTACAGCAGTCTATGATAAAACAGGTTTCTAGTACTAAATTTACAAAATTTACTTGTACAGAGCTTAACAATATAACAGTTGTCCAAAACACCACAAAAAGAACTATTTTAAGGAAGTCTACATTGGATCGGCTGCACTATCATGCTTAGGTTTCAGTACTTTCAGATTATACTTGCAGCAGCATATCAAGCATTTAAAAGCTTAAAAATGGTCATGGTGATGAAAACAAATATGTTAATTCTATTAAGCATTAACTATGAGTATTTAACAGGCATTTATAATATTGCAATCTTGGTGATGAAACAAAACACAGTAACTCTACACGGACTGAATAACATCCATAAGGCTTGATTAAAACTCCAGAGGCCAGATTGCAAAAGAGTCTGCCCTGATTCCAAAAGAGTCTGCCCTGATTTCAAAAGAGTCTGCCCTGATTTCAAAAGAGTCTGCCCAGATTCCAAAAGATCTGCTCTCAATGTAAGTGACTTACGTTGGTGTAAGACCTATCTGTAAAAGCCTTAAACTAGGGGCCAGATTCCAAAATACCTTCTGTCAGTGACAGCAAATCTTTTGGAATCGGGCCCCAGGCTTACTAGCCTGCAACTCTTAACAGTTTGAATTCAGTACAGAAAGGCAGTGCATGGAAATATAACCAGTGCTGTTAGTGCTCTAACCATTTGCTGTCCACTGCTATGTTTCAAGTATCTTGCAATATGTCACTGAGTTTTTACAGAATTCCAGTTGTCATTTCAGACTCAGTCAGACAGACTCTATCCACTGCTTTATGTGCATCCATGAGAAGTCACATCCCAGAAGGGATGAAATTCTTTAGAAGCATCTTAAATGTTATGAATTTTTAAGAGACATTAGTCTGACGAGCCTGATCTGCAAGGACATGGAATGCATTATCATGGAACTTATAAACAAAGACATGGCAACCTTCAAAAACTGGACCCCACCCAGTTTGGGTTTGTGAAGGGGCAATCTTGTCTCCTGAACCTGATTGACTTCTTTGAATCAGTCTCCAGAGCTGTGGATGAGGGTAAGGCAGTCCACACAGCCTATCTGGACCTTGTCAAGACCTTCAATGCCATCCCCCACTCTGGAATCACTGATAAACTTACTAAGCTGGGCATAAATCCCTACGTCACTCGATGGGTTGCCAACTAGCTTACTGACAGAACCCAGACTGTAAAAGTAGCCGACTCCAAATTCAGCTCCAGACAAGTGACAAGTGGAGTACCTCAGGGTTCAGTCCTGGGGCCGCTCTTGTTTGGCATCTACTTCTCTGAAGTACAGGCCAACGCTAAGGGACTCTGGCTAACAAAGTTTGCAGATGACTGCAAACTGGGAGCCATTATTGAATCCCCAAATGATGTGGATATTCTACAAAAGGGCCTTACAGAAACAGATGTTTGGTGTCAGAGCCATGGGCTCAAGCTTATTGTCAAGAAATGTATAGTTATCCCCTTTTGGAAAAAACATGTACCCATGAATTACCACATAGGTGGCAGTACACTAAACACCAATAGTGTGAGGAGACACTTAGGGACACAGGTGGACAGTGGTCTCACCTTCGATAACCACATCGCCACAACAGTCAGGAAATCCTTCTATGTGGCACATCTCAAAACTAAGGGCTTTTCATCCAGAAAAAAGGAGGTCATTGTCCCACTGTACTCATCTCTCATTAGACCCATTATGGAGTACAATGCTCCATTTGGTATGTACCTCACAAGACATCTGCAACAGCTAGAAAGGCTGCAGAAATACCCCACAAAAAGCATCACAGGCTTAAAGCAGATGCTCTATGCTGACCGTCTAAAAAAAACTCCAGCTATACTCTGTGGCATATCGTCTACTGAGAGGCGATCTCTGCTTAACATACAAGGCCATGTCAAACCCTGAGCTGTCGGGACATGCTCCACTTAAAGAAATCCCAATCCCTCAGAGCCACACGCTCTGGGGATCTAAACTTTGTCATCACAATGAACAAAACATGCTGGAGGGATAGGTTCCTGACCCAGAGACTCCCCATACTGTGGAACAAACCGCCCATACATGTCAAGCAGAGCACCTCTTGGCCCTTTTCAAAAGGAACCTTGTCGATTGGATGGGAGATAGGAAATTCACCCCGGGGATCACGTCAGTCGTCCTGCTTGACAGGGGTCCAGGGAAGTAAATATTGTGGAAAGAAATATCCAGGGAATTGTTATGGCTAGGCTTGTGTAGGCCCTAGGGCCGATAGCCTAGTACCAACCTATGAACCTATGAAGTATGACCCAAGGAAATCATGCTCATTGTCTAACTGTCATTATGAAAGAAAGTATTTTCCTTGCAGTCTTGCAACTTTGTCTGTCAGGCAAAGTTGACTTAAAACATGGTCCTTTGTGTAGCAAGACTTAAACTTCACCAAAATGTTTCAAGTTCACACAGCTATAAGTTCAGAAATCTGTAAGGGAACACAATGAATTCTCATCTAGGCCAGTACAATTCAATGTAAGAAAATAGTCTGCAGGCATATCCTTTACATACATAACACAGTTTAAGGCTTCTTCTCTCTCAGGTACTTTCAACATGCATAAATTCTTTTTTCAGCCCTTGTCTTCTTGCTCACTCAGTTTCAGGTGTATACACTAGTAACTTCAGGTGTAAACACTAGTAACTTTAGGTGCAAATCTCTACACTTCTCCATCACCACCTTGTTTTTCTGCTGCATAAATTATATCGCATTGGTTATAAAGCAATACAGCAAATTCTACATCACCTATACCAATCTCAGCTATGCATTTCTACAGTTTGCCATGCAACTGATGAATTCTAGTCAGAAACATCTCCAAATAAATGTCCACTGCTGCAGTACAGTGTTGCACAAGCTCTGTATGGTGCTTGGAGTTTTAATGCTGTCATCCATCGTGCAGTAAAGGGACATTCAGAAAAAGAATTTCCCACTTCTAGGACCATAAATCACCCCATTTTACTTCTTTTTGGATGTTCTATGAGAAAAATAAAAAAAAAAGTCTTCATGGAATTTACTAGAAATAACTGCAGTACATGTGGAGAGGTGGGTATTCTTCTCAAAGTATCTCAAAGTCTCTTTGACCTGCTATTCTAATTTCCATTCAGTTTTAATGAAGTGAATGCTACAACTGATTCAGGTATTAATGCAATGCCCACACTTACTGTACTATGAAAGGAGTGCTGACTTAGGTGCATCATGTTTAATTAAATGGAAGATACATAGAAGTTCCTCTCTTTCCAGTAAATGACACTCAACAAAAGGAAGAGGATTGCTTAGGGAGCTTTTGAACCTTTACCCAACCACCACATGAAAGTTATTATCAAGGTACAAAATGTATTTTAACTGTGAATTTAGCAATACAGTGTATGATTTATGTGCAAAATTAGAGTGCAACAGTTTAAAAAAAAAGCATTTCAGATTTTGACAAAAGATGACCGAAGAAAGAATTAATTTTTCTGAACTCTACTTTTATGTTAAAATCCATGATATCAGCCTTCTGAAAATAATACTTAATATTTATTTCTTTATGTCAGGACTCTATATAGTAAGGGTGAAAAGCATGTTTTGAAGTAATACCACCATTTTGTATGGCCAACTACTCGTAATGACTTACTTCAGTTGCAATGTATGAATCTCCACTAACACTTCCCTTAAACCCCCTTAACATTTCTATGACTATACTGAGAGATTACTGAATGGAGAGATTAATAAAACAGCAAGAAAATGAGAGTAGTATTGCTGGAATTTAATTCATCCTGAAGTCATGGTGAGTACCTTGACTTGGTAGGCCCTATCTTTACAAAATATCACCAAGACAACACTGATGCATAAACTGCATTTTATATAGCCTATATCATGAGCAGAGATAGGGTAGAAACATAAAAATAAAAAAGACAGGTGGGTCCCAGGATAAAAAAGTGTCCAATCCTGGTTTGCGCACTGGTGGCAGGATTGGAAAAAATGACAGTGTAGAATCCTCAAGACATGGAAACATTCCTACATTGGGGTTAGGCCAAGCTCAGGGGAAGTATGGCTCCCCAGTTGTACAAGGAGGTAGTAGCCCACAAAAACTGACAGGACAAAAAGAGCCACAGTGGGCTACTGAGGATAAGGAGGAAAGGATGCATTGTTACTATTATGCAAGAAGCCCAGAATTTCCAGATATAAAATATTAAAAAAGATTGAGAGAAAGAGGAAAGAAAAATACTTGCACAAGAAAAGCTATCAAAGGATTCAGTGCAAATGTGTGTTTGTTAATACAACAGATCCATGAAAAATATTATACAGAGAATCTTTGAACCGTATGGAAAAAGAAGCAACAGAGGAAGGGAGGAAATATAAAGAACAAAACCTAGAGATTGTGAAAGGTGTTAGAAGAAACATGAAAATGAAAAAGAGAGATCTGATATGGTACAATATTCATGCAAAGGAGAAAGTCAAAATAATCAATACAAAAAAAAAACAGCTCCAAAGATATTCGAAGAGAAATACAAGTAAAGGCACACGGATATTTCACAATACAAAAGAAAATAAGATCACAAAGGGGGAATGTAGAACTGAAGACTAGTTAAGTAGCAGTTAAAGAAACAGAAGCTAGAGCTATGGAATTCCTGCAAAGTGAAGGATTTAGTGTAGAACGTCTAATCACAAAGCATGATGGAACAATGAGTCCCCAAAGTAAGTAGAGAAACAGGTGGAGCAGGAGACATCTGAAGAAGAAATATGGACATGTGAAAGAACAAGAGATTTAATATGATGCAATATTTATGCACAGGAGAAAGCAAAACTAATCAGTACAAAAAAGCAGATATTTGAAGAGAAATACAGGAAAGACATCCAGATATGAAAAAAATTCTCAATCAAAAAGAAAACAAAGGGGGGATTAGAAAAGAGGATTAGTAATGGGGAAGTTAAAGAAAAAGATACTGACATTATGGGTTACCTGGGAAGTGAGTGATTTAATGTAAAAAAATCCAAGTCAGGAAATGTCACAGTATGATGGAACAATGAGTCCCTAAATTAAGGAGAAACAGATGGAACAGGAGGCATGTACTGCTTGCCTCATGAGGATGTTCTGGAGCCTTTAGCAGGAAACCAGTACAAAAGCTGAGTTGAAGTTGCAGAGCAAGAGAAAGAGCAGGAAACAGTGTCAACTCTGACACAGCCAATGGTGTGGTGTGATAGGCCAGTGAGATCCCATATAAAAGAGCCACAGATGATGCAGGATGCATCTGAAGAGTATATGTCACAAGAAGATGTTCTGGAATGTTCTGTAGAATGCTCACAGGAAACATAGAACAAAGAAAGTGCCATCAATTTAGAAGGAAATGGGAAGATTTGTTTGATTTAATAGAGATGGATAGACATATTAAGATCGATGAAAGATATCCATTACAGAAAGTAAATAAGACCGAAATGTTAGAAGTCTGATAAAACAGATGAACACAGTAATCAAGACTGCTAATATAACTGTAATATAACAGAAGTAAATAGGATGTATTATTGTGCAGCTAAATTAATAATGGATAAAGTTTTACCATGAAACACGGAGCAAAAAGGGAAAGGAAGGGAAAAATTTAAATGCCATCATGGAAGTATCAACTAGAGAAAACTATAAAGCAGTCAAGACAAGAAGTGTCACCATTAGAAGAGTACAGAAGAGGGAACAGCTTAACAAAAACACTTATAAAGATAGATGTGATAAAAGCAACACACAGTATTCTGGAACAAACCAGCATATATCTTACAGTATTGTAAATAATAAACTAAAGGTATCAGCAAAGGCATAAAAACTTAGAAGATCTGCAGATGAATATAAGGGAAAAGTATAAAATAAGCAATTCATTGATTACCCCAAAAAAGTTTGACAGAACTGAGGAATAAAACAAAAGAATTAGAAACACCATCATAAAAAGGAGAAATAGAAACATTATGGAGAAATATCTATGAAGACCCTGTGGAACATAACAACGATGATGAATGGATGGAAGAATTAAAAGAAATAGTAAGAAGTTTAAATGCACAGCAAATGAAATGGGATGAAGTAACAGCCAGAAAAAGTGAAACAAGTTAAGAAAAGCTCAACTGGAAAATGCCAAGCCCAGATGGAGTACCTAACTTCTGGCTTAAAATATTAATATATTTACACAATGATTTAGCACTGAGTAAGAACTACTAATATGGGCATTCTGAAAAGACACCAACCTGGTTAACAACAGGAAAAATGATACTCTTTCTTAACTGTGAACCTTCAAGCTATCTTAAAAACTATTGACCAATACCTTGTCTTCTGACAATGGTATACTTGCAAAGTGAAGCATTTAGTATAAAAAGTCTAACACAGGTGTGGAATTGATGCAGACAGAGTTTATAGTCATTTAGAAGAAAACTCAGTAGTGGCCACAGAGCAAAAGGGTAACAAAAGAAAGTCAAATGGAACAAAGGTTCATTTGTTGTTAAATAAAGTCATGTTAGAGAACTGTAAAAAGGGAAAGAATCTATGTTCAGCATGGATAAATTGCAAAAAAATCATTTGACAGCATCCCACATTCATGGATAAATGAATGCTTACAGATGTGTACGAAACATCCTACATTGATCAATTATATTACAGTGACCATGAAACAGTGACAAACCTCTTTGCAGCTAAGTTATGATAAAGGACAAATTATTATCCCAGGGATAAAAATTCAAAGGGGGTACCACAGGTGACTCATCACCCTGCTCTTTTGTCCTGCCATTAACCTATTAAGCTATCTACTTAAAAGGTTAGATCATGGTTACAATTTGGCTCCCATAAAACAACCAAGTGTAAAGACTTCTCAACATTTTTGGGGGGATGATTTAAATCTGCATAGTTCTTCAGATGAGGTGAAAGCACAACTGTAAGAGATTCAAATTTTCTCAGATGATATAAGAATGTCATCTGGTCTTGATAAATGTGCAAAAGCAATATTTAAAGCAGGAGAGCTGCCGCACCAGGAAAATATTAGTCTAGGACAGGAATGTGAACTTGAGCAGGAAACAGTATATAAATATTAGGGAAGTGATGAAAGGTCAACAATAAAACATGAACAAATGCAAACAAAACTCAGTAAAAAATGTTTCAGAAGATTAAAATTAATACTAATTAAGACCCATATAAATCTATTTGGTTTCACTCAAATAATAAATACCTCCACTAGAATCCATAAGCTTAGTACTAAAGAAACTACTCTTGACTGGATACTAATTAATAGTCACCCTGAAACTTACTTGACAGGATCTCTCCCAGATGACATTAGTGACCATATTCTAACCTACATAGTTAAGCAAAAGAAATCTAGCCCCAAAGACAACAATTTTATCACGTATCGATCTAAAAAACACTTCCAATCTGAGAACTTTATCAATGAACTAAAAGCCTGCAATTGGTCATTACTAAAACTACTCAATCTGGATGAAGCTATCTCCTTCTATAATTCTACATTCCTTCAAATTCTAAATAGCCATGAGTCAGGACCAAAATAGCTCCTTGGCTTACAAAACAAACCAAAGAAAAAATGTTCCTACGGAACAAAATTTGGGCAAAATGGAGAACCTCCAAAAGCCCAGCAGATCACCTCTACTTTAAACAGTTAAGAAATGCCGTCAAAAAAGATATCATCTTAGATAAAAAGAACTATTATTCCCATCTTCAACATTCAAACTCTAAAAATCCTCAAATGTTTTGGTCTGGCATTAATAAACTTCTCAAACCAGGCCAGGCTAGAACTCCTTCTCCCAGCTCTATCCCTCATAACAACCCTCTGCAAATAGCAAATGCTTTTAACAACTACTTCATTGAAGCCATTCAAACCCTTACTAAAACACTATCACCCCCTACCCCCACTCCTACACAACATACCAACAATTCTCTGACCCCCTTCATTTACAACCAGTACCAACTACCTTTATCTGCAAACTCCTTCAAAAACTTAAACCCTGCACCCCTTCTGCTGACTGTCTCCCAGCAGAATACCTTCAAATCGCTGCTAAAGCCATCGCATACCCTGTTTCTATCCTTATAAACAGAACTATCTCAGAAGGTTACATCCCTTCCTTATGGAAAATCTCCCATATAATCCCCTTACACAAAGGAGGTAAATCCACTGATATCTCCAACTACCGTCCAATTGCTTTACTCTCCCCTTTAGCTAAAATCATGGAAAAATGTATCCACCATCAACTACTTCAGCACCTTCTCCACAATAGCCTGCTAATTGCCAACACGGTTTTAGGCCCTTTCATAGCACTAATGCTAACTTTTACTGACTGTATTAACAAGAATTGAAACAACAACTCTCTCTCATCTGCTCTATTTATCGATCTATCAAAAGCCTTCAACATGGTTAATCATAACCTACTTATCAATGCACTAAAAGCCCAATATCTTGACCAACAAGCAATCCTTTGGTTTAAATCCTATCTTGAAAACAGAAAGCAAGCAGTACTCTGGGACAATAAACTATCCCCACCCCTGCCAGTGGACACTGGTGTACCCCAAGGCTCTATCCTAGGACCTCTTCTTTTTTCCATTTTCATTAATGATCTTCACACTGCTTTTCCTCAAACCTCCTGTATAGAATATGCTGATGACTCTACGCTTATCTGTACTGCCAAGTCTTCCTCCTCCCTCCAGACCCTTACCCAAACTGTATTTAACAAAGTAGAAAAATGGTTTACCCAACGCTGCCTCCTCCTTAACCCCAAAAAAACAAAACTTTTACTTTTTACTCCCACCCAAAAATCCCCACAGATCCACTTTACTATTACCTCTGACAAATGGTACTTGTATTTCACCTGACTCTACTGCTCGTCTCCTCGGCATAACTATTGACCATAACCTCAGCTTCGATGTCCATGTTAACAATACTATAAAAACCATCAATAAAAAACTAGGCTCCCTGTATAGAATAAAACCCTTCCTTACCCCACTAGCTAGGAAATCTATTGCCCAGACTCAGCTTACTTCTACCCTGTTCTATGCATCTGCCATTTATACCAATATATCTAAGCTTAATATTTCCAAACTGGAAACTAGCTATAATAATATTACTAGATTTGCCACTGGCTCCCCTTATAGAACCCACCACTGTCTCAACCTTCAACAATTCATTTGGTTAGAACTACAAAACCAACTACAATACAATCAACTGCTGATTGCACAAAAAAATTCTGCACCACCCCACCAACACCCCTATCCTCTCTAATCTGATCTCTCCATACAAAAATCTTACAACACTATGCTCAGCTAATAAGTTACACATTGCCAACAATATATCTAATAACAAAGCAGGAGATTCACTCTTTTCCAATGTTGTTGGTAGAATCTGGAATAAGCTTCCAAATACACTCACTTCTCTCTCATCTACACAACTCTTTAAGAAACACCTCAGACATTACCTAAAAAGACAATGGCTTTGTCCCTGCTCAAAGCCTGATTGAAAAATACTCTTCACTTTTTCTCCTACCCTCCTCTCAAGCTTTATAACAAATACCCCACCTTGAGAGTCATTGACTATCAACTACTAACCCCTTCTTACCTGCATTATTGTCCTTCCTAGTCTCTATTTTTCTTTCTCTTACTTAGTGGTTTTTATTTTTTCTCTCAAATGAATGTTGATGCTTAATTACTATGTTTAGCTGTTGCCTGATTGTATTTGTAACCCCTCTATTGAATTGACATGTTTATCCCCAAAATCTACTCTAATGTCTCTGTACAGTATTCACAAAATTTACTTTCTTTATATGTTATGCTGTATAATTTAAGCTAGTCATTTTTTTTCTAAGTTTTTAATGCCTTAATGTATTTGTGCGTGGAGCTTTTCTCCCCGGGCCTCTGCTGAAAATGGATATGTATCCAGCTAGACTAGCCCGGTCAACAAATATAAAATAAAATAAAATAAATAAATAAAATACTGAAAACATCCCTGACAGCTAGGAGCAAAGTCCAAGCTTTAAACCGGTTTGATCTTCCTGTTCTAACTTATAGTTTAGGGGTAACTGACTGGCCCCCAAAAAGTTTGATCAGTTGGTCATAAGTTAAGAAATATGCTTCAAACTTATCAAATGAAATATAAAAATCAGTGTACACCAAGATTATATGTTCTTCATTCTGAAGGAGAAATGGGCATCCTCAAAACTGGTTACATGCACAGATCTGCAATTGTAGGAGTGCATACACATCTGCTGACTTCACCAGTTCCAAACACAGAGAAAATTTTAAAAACATGTGGAGAAGAAGTCTAATATGACTTCCCTACTTAGTTTAGCAGAAACATATTGGTGCCAAGCAGGAAAGGAAATCAAACCAGAAGTAGAGAAAAAATCAGGCAGCAACTGAAAGTGCCAAAAAGCACAAGAAATAATATAAGGAGAAGGATCAAATGAAAAGGCAAGAAATGGGGCAAAGCATAAATATAAGTGGAAATACAGAAAACTCTTGAAACACCCTCATGTGGATCCGGATCTGACACATGGATGGGTAAAGAGAAGTGAATTTAAACCAAAAGATGAAAGGTTAATATTGGCAGTGCAGGATAGTGGACTACATACACATTGGTTTACAAAGTCCTTTGAACATGTGGGAGAAACACACAAATGCAGGTTGTGTAAAACAGAACTGGAAACAGTTATATATCTTGTTGCTAGGTGTGATACATTAATAGCAGAGGGCCTGTAATCTTTATAATGATAAATTCTGTGACCAATTCCATTTCTTTTTTAAAGAACCTGTACTTGTCCGTTTCTCTCACATGTTTAATGGACTTTATAAATCAACACATATGTTGTCCACTATCCTGGGCTGCTATTATTAAACTTTCATATTTTGGTTTCATTTCATCTCTCCTTAACCATTCCTGCATCATATCATGGTTAACATGAGGTTGTTCCAAGAGATCTCTGTATTTTCCACTATTTCTACTATATTTATGGATTTTCCAGTTTTCTTTCCTTCACATCTGATCATTTTCCTTACATGCTTTCTTGTGTTTTTTGGGTGTATTTAGTTGTTGTCTGATATTTGGCTACTTATGGTTTGATTTCCATTCCCACTTCACACTGAAATAGTCCTGCTAAACTAAACAAGGATATCAAAGGATCATGGGATCATAGGAAGTTACTAGGCTATTGCCCTGAGGCCCTTACAAGCCTAGCCAAAAATTTAGCCCATGTTCCAACAAGTCAGCACCCTATGCCACTGTCCAGCAGGGACATAGGTGATATCCCAGGAGTGTACTTTCTATTCCCCATCCAGTTATCCAGGTTGTGCTTACAAAGGTTTAATGAGGTACTCTGCTTTACGTGGAGAGGGAGTCTATTCCACAAAAGGGGGAGTCTCTGGGACACAAATCTGTCCCGCCAACAAGTCCTATTGATGTCGCAGACCAGGTTGAGGTCTCGCATGTGGGTTACTTGATTGGAGCTTGACTTGTGGATATGCAGCAGTCCCATCAAGGCGGGATCTGAGATTGCTTTGTATGCTGGACAGAAGTCACTTCTGAGGAATTTGTATGAGACTGAGTAGAGGGACATGGCTTTTACCCTATCTGTGTAGGGTAGATGTTTGAGGCCCGGGATTCTCTGGGTGAGGAATCTTTTTGGTCTCTCCAGCTGCTGCATGTGCTTTGTGAGGTACATGCCAATAGGGGCATGGTATTCAATAATCGGTCTTATAAGGGAAGAATACAGGGATGTTATGATCACTTTGTCCATGGACGAGATACCCTTACTAATGAGTAGAAAGATTTCAGTACAACGGAGGAAATATGGTGGTCAAAAGTCAGTTTGCTATCAACCTGGGTTCCCAAGTCCCTCACAACTTATTGTGTGCTTAGTGGCTTATCATCAATGTGATAATTTGTGGGGGCGTCATTCTCTCTAAAAGGGATGATGATCCATTTTTTGGCATTCAGTTTGAGGCCATGTTTCTGGCACCAGTCATTTGTTTGGGTGAGACCCTCTTGGAGGATGTCCACATCACTAGGGGAATTGATGACAGAACCCAGCTTGCAGTCATCTGAAAACCTGGTCAGCCATAGCCCACTAGATTTGGCCTGCACCTCTGTGAAGTATATTTTCGTTTCTTTTGTTTCATTTTTAAGTCTATTTATGGACAATTTCAGGCCATTAAAACCAAACCTCTCTAGCTGTGGAAATGCATGTTTCTGTCTTCTTATGACATCATCAGCACAGCATATACCAAACAGCAGAGGCCCCAAGACCGACCTCTGGGGTACACCACTTGTTATGGGTCTACTACTTGAGGTGGCTTCCCCTTTTTTGACTATGTGGGTTCTATCAGTGAGCCAGCTTGCTACCCATCAGGTAACATATGTATTGATGCCTAGTTGATTGAATTCATCTATTATACCTGAGTGGGGAATAGTATCAAAGGCCTTGGCCAGCTCAAGGTAGGTGGTGTGCCCCATCTTCCCCTCATCCTTGGTGACTGTCTCAAAGAAGTCAACCAAATTTAACAGGCATGACCTCCCATTGACAAAACCAAACTGTGTGGGATCAAGTGTCTGGAGGTTGCCAATGTCCTTCTTAATGAGATCCATGATAATCAGCTCCATGGCCTTGCAGATCAGGCTAGTTATTCTGAAAAGTCTGTAATTTCCTGGATAGTGGACACTCTACCTTTGTGCAAAGGGATGACAGTAGCTGTCCTCCACTTGGCTGAGATGAAGCTGGTACTCAGGCTTTCGTTGGGTACGATACCTAATGGTGCTGCAGGTTCCTGCCTGAGTTCATGTAGGTTGCAGCCCGGGATGTTATCGGGTCCCATGGAGGCTGTATCTTTTGCCTTTGAGTGGGCAGTGATGACTTGCTCCCTAGAGATAAGGGGACGGGAGGGGACAGGAGTGAAGGCTGCCAGCCTAGCTAGATAGAATTTTGTAAATAATTCTATGTCATTGTAAATATTAATATGATCCACAGGTTTGTTTCACAAATGTAAAGAAAACTGTGTTATGTGCTAAGCTTCAAAAATGTAACCACAGTGCACCCTGCTGGAAGAAAGTTGATAAGTAAAGAATTTTACAACTGTGTATGGTCTCAAGCTCGGAGACAGGATGTCTGAGCTAGAAAATTCTTTATATTGTCCTAAGATATAGATAATTACTACGTTTCACATGTAAAGTGTATTTTATTGCTGTGGCTTCCTGGTAGGTGCAGATCAAAAAGAATTGTTAAAATTTTGAGTTCTGTAAGCCTGGGAAACTTCAGCACAAGTGTCAAGAATTATGTAATCTGAACTGACTCAGTAGTAATGTGTATTATCAATTTAAGGGCTATCTCAAAAAGTAAGACTAGCATTTTGTATTTGTCTTCAGACCTGTTAACAAATTACCAGCACTATGCCTTGCTCTGTAAGTAAAGTTATTTAGATCTTAGTATTTCTCTTAGAGATAGACAGAAATATAGCCAGGTTAGTCTAGTTGTTTTCTATATTTATGTCAGACTGTCCTACAATATTGTTTTAAAGTATTTTCCTGTGATTTCTGAACTTGCTGATGTCATTATGTTGAGTTAATAAGTATTGTCTTGTGTTTTTATTATTTATTATTAAATATATTTAAACCTTTCAACTGTGGCTGTTTTGTGTGCAGAAATATTTAAGCTCTTAAGAGTACTTGCATGTATTTGGTGATACTATATATGCCACTCCTAAATAGCCTTCAGGTCTTAGTCATACTTACCAATTGGATAATAATAACATTGCACAGTAGAATTGGACTCCCTTTGATAAGGGCCTTTATAGTAGCTGATAAGGGTGGTTGGTGGCAGTTGGTAATACCTTATAGTTTGGGCAGAAGGGGGCATAACTGGAGAGCCTGTGACAGCCCCCCCCCCCCAAGTGTCTGTGTGTTTGTTTACAATTCATATCTCAAAGTCTGTATGTGTCAGCTACTTGGGCAGGGACGTGAAGCACTGGTTGGACAGAGAGGGTGCTGGAGGTTTTTGATTGAACACTTGGCTGAGATCTGTTCCCTATAGCTGTGCCAATGGGAAGTCTTACTGATGATCTGGAGAGAAAGGGAGAAACCAGCCCCAGACTGACTGTAATCCCTGTGTGTTTTTAAGGGAAAGTGTACTTTACTGTCTGTGTACTTGTTATCCTCCCAATGTGGACACCTCTCACTGGTGCCACTCGGATGGGACGAAGCCGGTACTCAGGCTTTGGTTGAATAGGGTGCCTAATGGTGCTGCAGGTTCCTGCCTGAGCTCATATAGGATGCAGCCTGGCATGTTATCGTGTGCCATGGATGCTGTATTTTTTGCCTTTGAGAGGGAGGGATGACTTGCTCCCTAGAGATAAAGGGAGGGGGCAGGTACTGGGGATGTCCTGTTTTACTGATGTCGGGGACAGAGAAGTGAAGTTTTCACTGAACCTGTCTGCCAGCAGGTTGGCTATATCTACAGGGTTTGTGTATGTGATGTCCTTGACCACCAGTTCTGAGCAGAAGCAAATCTGGGTGCTTCCCTTGAGATTTTAGACATGTGAAGAAAGCCTTATGATTGTCTTTAGTAGATGTGGCCAGTTTGGACTCAAAGTTTGCTTTGGAGGATTTCACTAGTGCTCTTATTTGCATGTTCGGGTAAGGAGAGATTGTTTCTAATTAGACCCCTGCTCCTTCTTGGTCCTGGACAGCAATTTTTTTTCCTTTGATTACAGAGTTTATTTATTGCAGATGTCCACCACACAGGTTTACTATTCCTTGAGGAGGAGGATTTCATTCTGGCTGGTATTCTTGATTCCATGCAGCTATATAAATGCCTATATAGTACTTTGGTGTAAGTTTGGACATGTGTGCCAGTTTCTGTGGTTGGGGAGAGGGCTGTGAAGCTGTTTATACCTTCCCTCAGGAGGTTGTAATCAGCTTTGGAGAAGTTTTTTGTTTGAACCTAGCTGGTTGGGGAGGTGGGCTCGGGGGAGATGCTGACTTCAAAAGTGACTGCTTTGTAGTTGGATCATACCAGGGATGATGACACTGTAGGGATGCTGCAGTGGTTACTCATGTTAGTTAATACCATGTCCGAGATATTTTCACCTCTTTTAGGGGTGTCAACCAACTGGTCCAAGGCATATGCATTGATGAAATTAAGGAATCTCTGGGTATTTGTGTTTTGGCATGAGTATTTTTTCCGATCCATGGTTGGATAGTTAAAGTCGTCCAGGATCAGGGTAAAGGGTTGAATCTTGATAGATTCGAAGAGGTCCAGAGTCAGAGTTGGAGGCCTGTAACTAGCCATGATTTGAATAAGGGTCTTGTCGACTATTAACTCCACCTGGAGTATTTCCTGTGCATCATACTGTTTGACAAGCCTAGAGGTGTGTATGTTCATAGGTTGGCATTTATATAGCCATAGTTATGTGGCTTTCGCCACCCCTTTAGTTTGAATAAAAACTATGCCTATCATTTTGCTGTGCCACTCCACCTCATCTTAGACTTAGTTTCCTAGTGTTTTAAAACTTTCTCTATATTTGGATTTGGTGAGGCCAGTAGATATATATGTAGCCCATGACTGCAGATTTATACATATAATCAGTTTTGAGGGGGCCCATATCTTCTTCAGAATGAGGAATATATAATCTTGGTATACATTGATTTTTACTGTTCAACTGATCCAATAGTTTTTGAGTCCAGTCAATGACACTAAAACTGTAAGTCAGAGGAGGAAGAGCAAAAGGTTTATAGCTTGGGCTTTATTCCTTGATGTCAAGGCTGTTTTCAATATCAGTTTTAGTATTTTGAACTATTCTTTACTGAGTTTTATTCTCATTTGTTCATGTTTTACTGTGGAACTTTTGCCTGTTACGAAATATTTATACATTCCCTCCTGCACAAGTTCTTTTATATTAGATTTCTGTCCAAGATTAACATTTTCTTGCTGCTACAGCTTTCCTGTTTTAAAGTTTGTTTTTGCACATTTATCAAGACCAACTGATAGTTTTATCATCTGAGAAAGTTTTAACCAGTTTTAGTTATGCTTTCAACTCCTTATCTGATGAGCTATACAATTTTAAGATACTCAACAAGATGTTGATGAGATGTCTTTAAATGAGGTTGGTTTCTGGGAGCGAAATTGTTACTGTAGCCTAATCTGTTTATTAAATAGCTTAATGGTTTAAGAGCAAGACAAAACAGCAATGGTGAGAGAGAATCTCCCAGGAATATCCCCTTTTGAATTTTTTATCCATGGGATAATAATTCGCCATTTGACATGGCTCACCTGCAAAGTGGTTTGCCGTAGTTACAAGGCCCCTTTAATGTAACTGATCTATACAGGGCGCTGCTAAATGCTTTTTTGTAATCTATCCATACCATACTTATATTATTCCCTTTTTTACAATTCTCTGTTATGGCTTTATTTAGCTACAAATGATCCTTTGTTCCACAGTTTTTCTTCTTACCCTTTTGTTTTATTGCCATAACTGATATCTTTTCAAAATGATTATAAACTTTGCATCAATTCCAGTATACAACTTGTATATTGTCGGGAGACAAGTTATTGATCTAAAGTTCTTAGGATGGTTTGCAGGTTCACTCTTAAGAAAGAGTATAATTTTTACCTGTTACTAACCACTTCAGTGTCTTTTTGGGATGTGCATATAAGTAACTCTTATTTGGGACTAAGTCTAGGTGAAAAGAGGCCAGAATTTAGATACTGCATCTGGGCCATGGGTTTTCCATTTAGGAGCTTTTCTTAATTTTGTTTCAATTTCTCTTGCCATTATTTTATCCCATTTCATATCCTCTACCTTAGAGCTCCTTACTATTTCATTCAATTCTTCTACTCATTCAGAATCTCTGTTTTGTTCAGCAGGGTCTTCCTAAATACTTCTCCAAAGCTGTCTATTTCTTTTTTTTTTTTTTGCACGTTTTATATTCCTTTTGCTTTGTTTCCCAATTCTCTATAAAATCATTCACAAATTGCTCATTTTGTACTTTTCCCCTTACATTTATCTACATACCTTCTAAGTGCTGATATTTTCAGCTTATTATTGCAAATAGTATATAATAAATCTTGGTCTGCTTGAAACTGTGTTGCTTTTACTTCATTTATCTTTAAAAGTATGTTTGATGATCTGTTCCTTTTCCTATATTCCGCTAACAGTGATACTTCTTATCTTAATTGCTTTACAGTTCGCTCCATGCATTGCTTCCATGATGATATTTTACTTTCCTTTGTTACTTTATGTTTTTGCAGTAACACTTTACCAGAATGAAAGTGGTGATGCAATATGCAGTACTATCTACATTATGATAGCAGTAATGTGGTAAGGAATATGATCTAAAGAATGACAGCAGTGATGTGGTGTGGGGACACTGTCTACAGAACGACAGCAGTGATGTATGGAACACCATCTACAGAATGCGAACAGTGATGTGACATGGAACACTGTCTACAGAACGAAAGCAGTGATGTATGGAACACCATCTACAGAATGAGAACAGTGAAGTAGTATTGAATAATGACAGCAGTGATGTGGTATGGAACACTGTTTACAGAATGACAGCAGTGATGTGGTATGGAACACCATCTATAGAATAAATGGTGATGTGGTATGGCAACACTGTCTACAGAACGAGAGCAGTGATGTAGTATGGAGCAATAACTGTAGAATGAATGGTGATGTGGTATGGAACACTATATACACAATGAGAAAAGTGGTGTGGAATGGAACACTATCTACAAAATGAGAGCTGTGATGTGGTATGGACTGCTATCTACAGAATGAGGGCAGTGATGTGGTATGGAGCACTTTCTACAGAATGAGTGGTGATGTGGTATGGAACACTATCTATAGAATAAATGATGATGTGGTATGGCAACACTGTCTACAGAATGAGGGCAGTGATGTGGTATGGAACACTTTCTACAGAATGAGTGGTGATGTGGTATGGAACAGTATCTACAGAATGATAGCAGTGATGTGGTATGGAACACTGTCTACAGAATGAGAGCAGTGTTGTGGTATGGAGCACTATCTACAGAATGGGAACAGTAATGTGGCATGGAACACTGTCTACAGAATGAGAGCAGTGATGTTGTATGGAACACCATCTACAGAATGCGAACAGTGATGTGGTATGGAACACTATCTACAGAATGAGAACAGTGAAGTAGTATTGAACACCATCTACAGAATGACAGCAGTGATGTGGTATGGAACACTGTTTACAGAATGACAGCAGTGATGTGGCATGGAACATCATGTATAAAATAAATGATGATGTGGTATGGCAACACTGTCTACAGAATAAGGGCAGTGATGTGGTATGGAACATCTACAGAAATGAGCAGTGATGTTGTATGGAACACCATCTACAGAATGCGAACAGTGATGTGGTATGGAACACTATCTACAGAATGGGAACAGTAATGTGGCATGGAACACTGTCTACAGAATGAGAGCAGTGATGTATGGAACACCATCTACAGAATGCGAACAGTGATGTGGTATGGAACACTATCTACAGAATGAGAACAGTGAAGTAGTATTGAACACCATCTATAGAATGACAGCAGTGATGTGGTATGGAACACTGTTTACAGAATGACAGCAGTGATGTGGTATGGAACACCATCTATAGAATAAATGGTGATGTGGTATGGCAACACTGTCTACAGAATGAGAACAGTGATGTGGTATGGAGCAATAACTGTAGAATGAATGGTGATGTAGTATGGAACACCATATACACAATGAGAACAGTGATGTGGTATGGAATACTATCTACAAAATGAGAGCTGTGATGTGGTATGTACTGCTATCTACAGAATGAGGGCAGTGATGTGGTATGGAACACTTTCTACAGAATGAGTGGTGATGTGGTATGGAGGACTATCTACAGAATGATAGCAGTGATGTGGTATGGAACACTGTCTACATAATGAGAGCAGTGTTGTGGTATGGAACACTATCTACAGAATGAGAACAGTAATGTGGCATGGGACACTGTCTACAGAATGAGAGCAGTGATGTTGTATGGAGCACCATCTACAGAATGCGAACAGTGATGTGGCATGGAACACTATCTACAGAGTGACAGCAATGTTGTGGTAGGGAACACTATCTACACAATGAGAACAGTGATGTGGAATGGAATACTATCTACAGAATGAGAGCAGTGATATGATATGGAGAACAATGTAGATACTGAGTGCAGTGATGTGGTATGGAACACTTCCCTTAGAAGTTGATAATTTTACTTAAAGAAAAACTGTGTAAGTCCTTAAGTTTCCTTTGCTTGTTTTACGGATAGTCAGAATTGACAGCTTCAATTACGTTTTTCAGTAATCCACTTAAGAAGCCTTTATTCTCCATTCATTCTCTTTCTTGAAATTTCCTTTCATTCTGTTGCTTTGAATCTCTTTTTCTCCAGCCTTGTACTTATTTCATTACTTTTTATCTTTAATAAACTTCCCTGTCCATGCCATGAACAAATAGTCCCTCACCACATCCCTTCTACATCTTTTATTCTAGAAAATGACCTCTTCTACTCAAAATTAATATCTGTACCACAAAGCTTCACCTGTGGGCCCTACTATAAGTCAAGCAGGTTATCTGCAGGACATCTTCAGTCTCTTTAATTTAAGCCCTTCTCCTCTAAAAGTCATTATTAGTTTCTGGCACTACTGGGGGTACATCTACTATTGACTTGGAACCACATCAGCATGTGATCACTTACCAAAAGTGAATTTACCAGTCCTGTAATCCAAATGGCTCTTAGCAGAGATGGACATTGTAGTTCCTATATATATATATATCACTGATCAGTGTTTCCAGCATGTTGAGATGTGATGGGAAGTGAAAGACTTTCAGTGCTACTGCCTTCCTCTTTTTCTTGGCCCAGTTCCTCATCATTTCTTGGAAGCAGTCAGCTGTTTCTGTCTCATATGCATAGCAGATGCCATGCTATTATCATCCAACAGCCATCAGATATGCTCCTTGAATGCAGATAACTAATCCTGGGCATCACTGTTTGCTGTTTCCACCTAATTGCTTTCATATCTAGATAGAAACAATTTCCTCCTCATTATCCTGTCCTTCCTGTATAGCCAGAAATGGAATGCTACTACAATCCACTCTTATATTTCCTTGTGAAGTATTCCAAAGTCATGCTTACATGGAGCTCTGTTTTAAAACTTACAACACAGACTTCTTTCACAGACTTAAAGCACTGTCAACCTTCGCCACTCACACACTTGAATTGCTTCCTATCCATATAGCCATATATCCCTTCAACACTCCATTTCCATTAAATTCTCTTCTTTCTTTATGATTTACTCTCAAGTTGGCACCTCCATCTCACATATTTAATTAAATGTTACCTTATGTAGCTATACAGGTTAACCTTTTGGGCCTTCTCCTAGTCATTTACTTATAGGATCAGATCAGAACACATTTCTCATTTTTTGCAAACAGTTTCATGTTATTAACTCCCTCAAATAAAAATGTTACACTGCTCTAGTTTCTTTATCACAATAGAGTTTGCTCCAAGAACGACATGCCCTTAAAAGTTCATATGTAGTATCCACAGGCTGTTTAAAATTTCTGATAAATCCATTATTTATTCTGTTCATTATTTTCTCCCCTGGGGTATTATTATTATTATTATTATTATTATTATTATTATTATTACTATTTTCATTCATTTACTTTCATGAATTACAGTGGGTTGCTATATAAACTAATTATGCAAAAAGTACATCAATTGTTTTGCAAGCATAAAATTCATATTGCAACAACTGTAAAAATTGTAGCACAAAAGAAACAACCAGCCAGTGTACCAAACAGATTTAATAGAACTCTGACATCTCAGCAAAAGCCTTCAAGGAGTAAAACACATTACAAAACACTTGCCTTAAATACATAAAACAATTAACACTTGATTACACAATTAAATAAACAGCCTCCAATTACATTCTTCATTTAACCCTCTAAGGGATAAAGTATCAAATTTTAAAATGTAAATCGACTCTTTAAATAGCAACTGATTTTACTAAAGTTAAATCAAATTGGGAGACCTTTATTTTCTCCAGTATAGTGCCCTGTAGCCCCTTACTATCTCCGTGGTGGAACATATTAAAATGTGCAGCTATCAAACTTTCTGCTTTCTTATTTAAAATATCTCTTATATGTTCCAACAACCTGATTTTAAAGGATCTCTTAGTCTCCCCAATGTAAAATTTATTACAGGGGCAACTCAGGGCATATACAACACCCTCTGTGTTGCAGTTGAAATGGTCGCAAACTTATTTAATGACATGTTTACAGGCTTTACACTGGCCACAAATAAATGTTCCGTATGAGATCGGAGTGTATAGTACATTTATTGGAGAATGCTAAATGTACCCATTACTAAACAATTATGCATATTCTTTCCCTTTCTATAAGAAGCAACCAGTTTCTCATCTAACCATTTTGTAACATCCTTCGAAGAAATTAAATATTTTCAAAAATGTTTTACCTGATTGGTAACTTTAGAACTAAAAAAACTATATACTGTTACAAAATAGATGGTTTCAGCTTTCTCTCTTCTAATCATTATTTTCTGGGTTTGTCTTCCCTGATGAATTATGTTACTTCTACTATACTTCTCTATACATCTCTCCCAGCTACTACTGATTGTTTTCTGATCATAGCCCCTATTTTTAAACATATCAAGAGTTCTACCCAACTCATAGCTAAAATCTCTTTCATTGTTACATAATCTGGATAACAGGAGAAATTCTCCAAAAGGGATGGGCTGAAGACTCTGGGAGGGGTGGCAACTTTGTCCATGCAGGAATTGTATGCCAGATTCAAATTTTCTATGGACTGTTTTCATGGATTTCCCATCTGAAATGTCAAGTATGACATCCAGAAAAGAAACCCGAGTTCCAATCTTCAGACCATCAAACTTCAATTCAAATCTATTATTTTGCAGTCCAGCTACAAATTCACTCACTAATTCTTGTCCCCCTTCTACCAAAAAAATAAGGTCATCAATAAACCTGTAATATCTAATGACATGTTTTAGATAAAATTCTGTTCTGTATAAACATTCTACTTCAAATAGACCCACACTTAGGTTGGCATATGTGGGGGCAAAAACTGCCCTATTTGCTGTTCCCTGTTTCTGACAACATAATTCATTGTTAAATTCAAAAAAGTTTTTTGGTCAAACAAAAATATAACATTCTATAATGCATTCAGTCGCAGGACTAATTCCCAAAAAGAACATTAGGGCTTCAATTCCAAAAGTGTGTTGAATGCTAGTATACAAGCTTTTTACATCCAAAGTGACCCAAAACATATTGTTATTCCATTTAATATCACTCACTTTGTGTAAAAAAATCAAACACATCACAAATATATGAAGAAAGGGTACATACTTTAGGTAACAAGTAACTATGAAGAAATTGGCCTATTTTGTTCAAATAATAGTCTTGACCTGAGACTGTAGGTCTACCTGGTGGCTGCATTAGGCTCTTGTGTATTTTGGAAAGATAGTAGAAATAAGCCATCTTGGAGCCTTCTATATTAAATTTTCTCTTCACATCCAAATCAGTGAAATATCCTAACTTAAAACCCTTGTTTAGCAGCTCTTCATATTCTTTTATTGCAGTATTATATACATTAATATCCACTTTTTTATATACATCTCTATCATTAAGATGTTCTTCATACATTGCCAAATATTGAATATACAACATTACTACTAGTTTGTTTCCCTTGTTGGCTGGTTTAAAGATTAGATCCCTCCTATTATTGAGGGCTTGTAACGCTTTCCATTCCGACAAGGTGAAGTTATAGTTAATATCCTGATTTTTTTTATTTTTAAACTCCTGATATTCATTATTCACAGCAAAATTAAGCATTTCTGAAAAATGCAATACACCCTCATTTACAAACGGAGGTATAAACGTGCTTTCATATTTAACACTGCTGGTATCAAAATGAATATAAGCATTGCATTCGGTTTCTGAGTTACATGAATAAAAACTTTCACATGAGGTATTAAGACTGTTTTCCATTACATCAAATGTTTGTTCTTTGGAAACTGTCTTAAAAAATATATTTCAAATGCAACTTTCTACTCAACCTGAAAATGTCACATTTAATCTCATTTAAACGAGGAAGAACCGTGGGTATAAATTTCAAACCACAGTTCATGACTGCATATTCAGTGTTAGAAAAAGGAATGTCCATATAGGTTGACAACATAACAATTACAGTCAAAATAAGGTGAAACATCACCATTTACCTAATTTATAATGTTGTGGTTGGTGCTGTTCTCATTGGACCATACCTGACTGCTCACGTTGGCGTTTTGTTCCTTGTCTCCCCCCTCTGTTGTTGTTAAAGCCATTACGAAAGGTTTGCTTAAACTGTTTTGCTTGCTGAGCTGCTGGAAGTGGAGGATATTCTCCATTCTCTCCATCTTCATCTTCAAAAGAAGTATGGCACCCTTCTGACGCCAAAAATGAAGAGTTGTGGAATTGTACATAATTTCCTGCTCCTGTAAACTTAACGTGATTACGTGTTTTCTTGCGATTGGCTCTTGTTAAAAAAGCTTTCTCATTCTCATAGTCACGCAAGTCACGAAGTAATTTGCCCTTCTGTCAATCAAATCAAGTTCATAATTTTTTAATCTGTAATTAATGTCTACCAGAAATTTATCCAAAAAATCTGCATTGCTACCCAAAGACAGGTGCGACAAGTAGAGTGAATGTGTTCTCTTAGCTCTTTCTGTCTTATCCTGTCTCTTTCAAGCAGAATACTGACTCATTCTATAGTGCACTTATGAGGAGTTACTATCCATTTGTGGAATAAAGCATCTGTCTCATTTTTCAAATTGAACAGCAAAGAAGGGTCTTTATACACTCTTAAACCTCTAGGAGTAATGTCCAGATCGAGGTATTTTTTTAAGCTTTGTAAATTAAAATCAGTCTCTTTCCAAATGTTTTTTTTAAGTTGCTTAAACATGGACTTACTTTCTGCTGAAAAGAGATGTGGGCAATTTATGACCACATTGTTAAACGGATTGTTGCACCTTTTACTTCTCTCTTCTTCCCATCTTTCCCACATATTATGGGTATTCCCTCCGTTGTTACTGTCCTGGAGGCCATTACGTTCTGTGGGATTAACCAGAAAACTGTCCAAAGACTGTTGACTATTGTTCATGAATCCCTCACGGAAAACTCGAGGCAAGTTAAAAGATGGATCACTGGCCATGTAAGCAAAAAAGCATCACTTGGAACAACTGTAAAAACTGTAGGACAAAAGAAACAAAAAAACACCACTTGGAACAACTGTAAAAACTGTAGCACAAAAGAAACAAAAAAACACCACTTGGAACAACTGTAAAAACTGTAGCACAAAAGAAACAAAAAACCACCACTTGGAACAACTGTAAAAACTGTAGCACAAAAGAAAAAAAAAACACCACTTGGAACAACTGTAAAAACTGTAGCACAAAAGAAACAAAAAAACACCACTTGGAACAACTGTAAAAACTGTAGTACAAAAGAAACAACCAGCCAGTGTACCAAACAGATTTAATAAAACTCTGATGTAAACTCTGATGTCTCGGCAAAGCCTTCAAGGAGTAAAACACATTACAAAACACTTGCCTTAAATAGATAAAACAATTAAAACTTGATTGCACAATTAAATAAACAGTCTCCAATTACATTCTTCATTTGACCCTCTAAAGTATCAAATTTTAAAATGTAAATTGATTCTTTAAATAGCAACTGTTTTTTTTTACTAAAGTTAAATCAAATTGGAAGACCTTTATTTTCTCCATTATAGTGCCCTGTAGCCCCTTACTATCCCCATGGTGGAACATATTCTTTCTTATTTAAAATATCTCTTACATGTTCCAACAACCTGAGTTTAAAGGATCTCTTAGTCTTCCTAATGTAAAATTTATTACAGGGGCATCACAAGGCATATACAACACCCTCTGTGTTGCAGTTGAAATGGTCACATACTTTAAAAGAGATGTTACTGATTTTAGAAAATTCTTTAACCACTTGTTTATAGGCTTTACACTTGCCACAAATAAATGATCATATTGAACTGAACTTCTTATGGCACAAGAATACAGCAGTTTAATTTTAGAAACAAAGAGGAGGCATAGGCCAGTAAGTTAAAACTACAGAAGCCTGCACAGTTTGTATAACTGTAATGCCTCTCACCCTGTGAGAAGAAAAACAAATCTACATATTGTCTTACATCTGGACAAGTACCTATCAACGATAAGGGTAAGTGAGTCACGGTAGGTCTGATAACAAAAGGTCATTATTTCACTATGATAATTTGCGTTTTCTGACATGACAGCAGTATTCTAGACACAAATTACTTTCATATTTGTTAGGGGTAGTACGGATGGTCCTAAAATCATCCAATTTGTCTAATCTTAATACAGTTTGAAAACTGAAAGGCAATGATAATACAAGCCTTTGTCCTAAAAAGCAGAAATGTATGACTCAGAATTTATGGAAGCGTTGTAATCTGATTTATATTTATTAATGTGCAGTGCATACTGCTATATTACCATAAAAGTTCAGAGAACAGAAGCACCATCTCATCTGTAGAGCAGCATTTTGATATGTGTCAATTTATACACAACTTTAGTTGTACCACCACATTTTATAGTTCTTTGCTGAATGTCTGTTTTCCTGGACAGCCATACAATTGGTTTTAGAAACAAAGAGGAGGCGTAATATCATTAAGTAATGATTTCATTACAGCCTGCTACTACAACACAACAATATTTGTATGAACAGACAGTTTCTTTCTTTAGTTTTTGTCCAACTGCTCATTTCTACAAAGAACTCAAGGTTCTATCCTGGCCCACTATCACATATTCTTTCAGATACAGACTGCATAATCACAAGCAGGATTATGACTTTCCACAGGTGTTTACTTCAGAAAATAAAGCCAGTGAGAAGCAACATCATTTGTCAACAGATAAAATCTTTTTCTTAGAAAATGTTTGATCCTACCAATAAACAATTAATGCTTTCCATTACAGGGTTACTCTGTGGATGACTAGATGGCACAACTCTACAGCAGAAATATTCTCCATGTGTCAAAATTAATAGCACACTAACTTCAGTGATGGGTTTTATTTCTAGGCATAGCATTTCAAATTTGGTGGCAAGATACAGGCAGATGCATCCACACTATTTAGTAATATGGTAGCCTTTGAGAATCAAGGTAGAACCATGTGACACTTACATGCATGCCACAAACACTGGAACTTTGAGAACAAGAGGCACACATTTAGCCTAAACAACAATTTATTTTCTGCTTTCGCCATTAGACTTCATCAGAAAACAATACATTCAACAGTAAAAAACATTGTTTAAAAATATCTGTAAGTCAATAGAAAGTACATCTTCATCCCACAATTATGTGCATGTTTAGCATTATGGATAACTTTAAAGCTATATTATACAATACATTACAGCCTCACCCTCAGGCTGACATTTGTAGAAGGTATACAGAGGTAAGGAATACTCTACACTATATGAGTGTACACATATATTAAATGATATACACCATTCATACCTCTCAACCTCAGCACAAGAAATTTGGACAAAGCCTAAACTGATAGGACAAAGGCCCAAAAATAGGGACAGCTTTTAAATATTGCTTTTATACCTTAGAAAGTTGCTACAACAACAGTTTTTGAGGTAGTATACAAGTTCTGAAGGCTATAAAGTCTGAATCTCAAATGTGTGTCATTATTTTGTGACTTAAGTCATTAGTGACTTTCCAAAAACCTCACATTTTATGAGCAACAGACCAAAAATATAGGCAAAAATCTGGACATTCTGCAAAAATCTGGACAGCTGAGGTTATGATACCATTCCAATGACAAAACCATATAGAAATAAAAAAAGTTTTTTTTTTTTTCAAATGGAATGAAAGATCACATTCACTGCTCCAATTAAGTGGTCTAACGATCGATCACTTTATCTAATCACAAGTGGTATCCAAAATAATCAAATCACATTTGATCTAATAAGAGTATGCTGTACATTTTACCAATTATAACTCTTATTTTAAGGAAAGTTTACACTATTTTGACCACTGGTAGATTTATAAATTGTGCTGCAGTTTGATTTATCACAGTATGTTGGATTGTAGATGATGGGGATATACTTTCATTGTTTTTCCCTTTTTTCTACTGTAGTGCAATTGTGGAGCTGTTAAATAGATGTAGGGGTAGTGGGTTTGACCCCCTGCAAAAACATTTTTTCTGTTTTTTTTAAGTTATGCTGGGTTAGAAGAAGTACGTTTATATCAGTTGTGTAAGATCATTTGTGTTTAGATATTCTGTGTTTTACAGCAAATGACATACTCACTTTCGCTAGGTCTGTGCTGTCACAGCACATTATGGTGTTACTCCATATAGATACGTGGCAATTGGAGTCACAAAAATAAGTCCAGTACAGAGTCAAGATCAAGTAGTACAGAGTTGTCCAGTAAATCGTGCCACATACTATTCATAAAACTTGACTGATTGCGGGGCACACGTCCGGAACAGCCTACTTCTTCGGCACCTGTGCCAGTGCTTGTCTCAAACTGTCCAGCACTGGCTTTTGAGTTGAGAGCAGTTGAGTCCTGGATAAATGCCTGTGCTTACATTTTAGCTTCAGTTTGCTTCAGACCATTTTTAGTGTTGGTGGTACAGAATGTTAGTGTATTAGCTAGATTCATCCCTACTGTTCCAGCTGTTCCAAGTACTTGTCAAATAAATTATCTGTTCTTGTTATCTCTCTCTATGTTTAGGGTAGATAATGTTTTAGCAGATATATTGTACTACATTTTATGTTGTTGCTGAGTTTTCTGCCAAGCGGATACTAAATGTGGCATTTTCTCTGCCTGAAGTAGGTCAGGTAAGGTGGAATAACTTTGTTTCATTCTCCTTCCCCATCAACAATTGAGAAATATGCCAAAGACAGCCATAAGATACCTGATGGAGAGTGCCAAAGACAGCCTTAAGGTACCTGATGGAGAGTGCCAAAGACAGCCTTAAGGTACCTGATGGACAGTGCCAAAGACAGCCATAAGGTACCTGATGGAGAGTTCCAAAGACAGCCTTTAGGTACCTGATGGAGAGTGCCAAAGACAGCCTTAAGGTACCTGATGGAGAGTGCCAAAGACAGCCATAAGGTACCTGATGGAGAGTGCCAAAGACAGCCATAAGGTACCTGATGGAGAGTGCCAAAGACAGCCATAAAGTACCTGATGGAGAGTGCCAAAGACATCCTTAAGGTACCTGATGGAGAGTGCCAAAGACAGCCTGAAGGTACCTGATGGAGAGTGCCAAAGACAGCCTGAAGGTACCTGATGGAGAGTGCCAAAGACAGCCTGAAGGTACCTGATGGAGAGTGCCAAAGACAGCCTTAAGGTACCTGATGGAGAGTGCCAATGACAGCCATAAGGTACCTGATGGAGAGCGCCAAAGACAGCCTTAAGGTACCTGATGGAGAGTGCCAAAGACAGCCTTAACGTACCTGATGGAGAGTGCCAAAGACAGCCATTAGGTACCTGATGGAGAGTGCCAAAGACAGCCTTAAGGTACCTGATGGAGAGTGCCAAAGACAGCCATAAGGTACCTGATGGAGAGTGCCAAAGACAGCCTTAAGGTACCTGATGGAGAGTGCCAAAGACAGCCATAAGTTACCTGATGGAGAGTGCCAAAGACAGCCATAAGGTATCTGATGGAGAGTGCCAAAGACAGCCTTAAGGTACCTGATGGAGAGTGCCAAAGACAGCCATAAGGTACCTGATGGAGAGTGCCAAAGACAGCCTTAAGGTACCTGATGGAAAGTGCCAAAGACAGCCATAAGTTACCTGATGGAGAGTGCCAAAGACAGCCATAAGGTACCTGATGGAGAGTGCCAAAGACAGCCTTAAGGTACCTGATGGAGAATGCCAAAGACAGCCTTAAGGTACCTGATGGAGAGTGCCAAAGACAGCCATAAGATACCTGATGGAGAGTGCCAAAGACAACCTTAAGGTACCTGATGGAGAGTGCCAAAGACAGCCATAAGGTACCTGATGGAGAGTGCCAAAGACAGCCATAAGGTACCTGATGGAGAGTGCCAAAGACAGCCTTAAGGTACCTGATGGAGAGTGCCAAAGACAGCCATAATGTACATGATGGAGAGTGCCAAAGACAGCCTTAAGGTACCTGATGGAGAGTGCCAAAGACAGCCATAAGGACGTTTATCCCTGTGCCTTTGCCCTTCTTTCCTGATGCTTACAGTGAGCAAGGGACCCTTGTCCCACTGCAAGAGATAATCTATTTTCTCCCCCAGACCATAATAGATTCCCCCTTAAACATGAGACTACATAACTTTCCCTTCTCCCAGCCACCAGCATCATGCTGGTCACAAGCAATGGAGGAATTTCTATAGCTATAACTATAATCCTGACCTCTAATGGGACATGTGACCACCCACATTACTTTGGAGGTCTTCTACATCTCTCTTATATGCACACGTGCACTCTCACACACTCAGTTTAGGAGAGGCAAGCCCCCATCCCGTAATTCTATGGCTAATGTTTTTGTGAAAGCCTTCACTTGCATGGGAGCAAATCAGCCAAGCTTCCATGATAGACACGCCAGCGAAAAACACTCATTCCCTACTTCACTCTTTCCACCTCTGAGCTACACTCAAATTTGGGGCAATTGGGTTGTGGTCATGGCTTTATCTGTCTGTGTCACAGAGCAGGGGCAATTATATTCCATTTTTATTTACATGGAACATGGTTCTTTCTCTCTCAACAAGAATAATATTTATAAATGTTTAGACTCCTGACAGAAAGCTTTTCAAGCACATTTCTCTAAATGCATTCTTAGCTATGATATTGTATTTTGGTCCACTATCAAGCCAAATAAGCGAAATGCATTCTGGTCCAACATCAAGCCAAATAATTGAAATCTCCTGATTATAAACAACTTCTCAGTCCAGTGGTTTTAACAGTTTCTGTGACGATGGAAGAAATGATTTACACCACTATATGCACATACAACAACTGCAATAAGAAGCAAGTCTTCTCTGAAATACCTGCATGGGTCAGTCAGAGAGCTATTCAAAATGGTGACTGGAGAGTCATTAATTTTATCTGCATCAGTCACTAGCAAAACATTTTTCTGCCTTTTATTTTCATTTTTCTGGACTTGAAGACCTGAGAAAAGTAGTTAAGTAGTCCACAATTCCTGCAGTCCTAGTGCCAGGCATAGCTTCTAATGGTGATACACATACTTTGAACAAAACGTCAGTTGCTGAAATGAATGTTTTTCATTTCAGGTGTTCCTGCATTCCTACGGCCTGTAATGGCTTCTAATGCTGATAAACATACTCTGAACAAAATGTTAGTTGCTGAACTGAATGTTTTTATTTCAGATGTGCCATCATGTCATGCAAAGCAATGTATTTCACTGCTGCAAAGACTGTTTGACATATTTCTCATACTGAACTTCACCTCACCAGAATTATTCTCTCTAGCACTAATAGATTTTAATTTGATTTTCATTTTGCACTTATCCTGACCCTCAGTAAGCTCTTTGCATGCATGCTAGTTAACTCTGTTGTTCTATACATTCATAGCTCTGTCCAATGTTAATAAAGTTCATTCATAATAACCACGGCTTACTTCTTTCTTTTTTCATTTTTAGTGTGACAGACAATTCTATTTCTCAGCAATGAATCATACAACTCACTAAACTTACAATTGCTGGCTCTATCTCAACTCAGTCACATATGAATCAACAGACTCTTTTGAGCGCTGATTTTTTGTGAAAAATAAATATGAACATATGACAGTATCCTTGTTTTTAGGCTTACAATACTGCTTAAACATGTCTTTTGTGACAGCTAAAAAGTCTTGTTTTTAGTAAGATTAAATGTATTAAATAAGTTAACAACAACAACATCTCCAGTTAGAAGAAATAAAATTGTGACTTAAACCTCCTTGCATTTTCAACTACAACAGAAGTAAATTAAATGCTGAATTCTGCAACATTTGCTTCTAGTCTTTTGTAAAATTGCCTTGAAGTCCCAGTGAAGGTGGCAGAGTGAAGGGTAACATGGATAAAATAATGAATGAGCCAGCTGTTTAGAGCAAAGATGGTGGCAAAGCTCAAGATCTGCAAAGAATATAGAATCTTCACAATTAATAAAAGAATAATTACATTTGTCCACATAATGCTTATTCTGATTTTCTTTGTGTGGAGTTGTGATTCATCTCTTGATTAACGTATTATTCTGTCTAATACTGCTAGTTGCTTTTCTGCTTGTTCGCCCCTTCGGCAATGTTCTTCTAAAATTAGCTGCTCATTTTTCTAACTTCTTTGTTAATGAAAGCTGTTCACTTAGTTTTGTGCTTGCTGAGTTGTAGAGTATGTGTACCTGGATAGCAAAATTGTCCAGGTGGTCTAGCATTAATATTTTCACATTTTGTTCTCAGAGAAAAAAAAAGATTTCTGCAAGGTATAAATTCATTTGAATGGCGAACTTGCTTCAGTCCAGGCAAAAGTTGAAATTTTTCTTAAGCACTGTGATCCCAATCGCCAAAGTGGGATGAAAGCTTCTATCTGTCTGTCTGTATATGTAGTGTTTTAGACTTGAAAATAAGATACATACACTTGAGAGCCGGACTGGATGCATTCACACTTTACTTACAGGACAGGATATGAGAGACAAGACAGAAACATGCGACTCCAATTGTATAAAATTTGTACCATGGGTAAACTTAAAGCTACACTGCACTAGTTCTGTACCGCTACCTTTATTTGTGGTATTAACTTCAGTACCTAGTCTTCTTTCCAAACATAATACTGTTCCTACTTACCTTGTAAAAACACAGTGGAATGATTGGATCTTTGGAACCAACGTCTTTCTTCAGGTCCTGACACTGTTTAATGCAGTGCAGAAAACAACAGGCTTCTGGTAGAGTAGAACAAAAATATTTTCAGGACCATGACACAGAGAGCATTAAAAGTAGTTTGGGCCTTTCATACAAATACATTGTCTTTTATTGATCAGTTTCTGTTAGCTTTATTAAAATCTTACTAAAGGTTTTTGAATGTCATCTTCTGTCCCTATCAACTGTGCTGATTTTGTTAAATATCCATTATTTTGCCTTGTATTTTCACCTATTCCTTGTAAAATGTTTGATTTCTGGTAAATTGTTGATGATTACAGTCAGTATATGATGTCAAACATTACAGTTTCATAGATTTTATTGTTCAGAAAATGCACTTTGAAGCAAAACATGTTGTTCTATTATCTTGTTAAGTGAATTAGAAAAATATTTTAAAGTGTCCATGATATTGGACCTTTAACAACCACACTACTTTGGCTTTGTTCAAAATTCTTGAGCAAAGAAGTCAAGAGATATGCCATCCTTCCATTAAACACAGTTCTGCTCTATACCTTTCCATATATGAAAGTAGCTTTGCATAGGAATACCCTGTACTAATTCAGAAAGCTGGGCTTATAGCTTGTGGTTATGTTATACTCACTTGTCAGAAAATATACATGCTTTATGGTTGTATATAGACATTTTTCCCATGAAATTTGGTGACAGACTCTCCCTTAACAGACTCCAGTTAGAAGACCACAGAACTCTGTGTATAGCATACTGCATTCAGTACTAAATCAGAAGATGGCACAACAGGTAGATTAAGTAGGACTGTAAGCAAGCCACCAGTGACCTAGTATTACCAGTGACCTACCTGCCACATCTCTTGTCTATGCTGAGTTCTGCTGTTTTGCATGAAATTCATATTCCCTGATGACATTAGTATTCCAGAAACCCACAACTGGGAGTACCGATGCTCAGTTACTGCTTTGTGTTGCTTCATTAAAGAGACAGTGAACTAATCCACCAGCTTGAGAAACACATTCAATTCTCATTTTTTGGGGATAATGTAGATCAGCAAAACATCACCATACTGTTGAAGTGGTATGATGATACACACTGCATTTTCTGATACATGTGGGCATTCCAATACCCAAACTCAAGAGCAGGCTGTTTTTAACATTAAGGGAGCATAGAATGGTAAGGAGCTTTCCTGATGTACCAGCCACCACCAGCTGCCACAAAATGTGGGTTTTTTAAGATCTGAAGACTGAGCCACAGATAGCCAAGGCATTCTTCAAACCAAAACAGGACTGGTAAAAGAAAAATAGCACTTACATTCTATTACATCTGAATTTGTGGGTGTGGGGGCAAACAGGTGGAGGGTTTACTTCTAGTAACTTTGAGTGTGAAGACTAGCTTCTGACAATGATGGGAGGTATGTGTATTTTTAAAGTTCTGCTTTGTTTTGTAAATAGTTCACACAACACTGTTACTACTATGTTTTTTAGTTTGTTGTTAAACTCAGCAAAGATCATTATGGCTGAAGCTGGCTGTTTTGAACAAGTAATAAAACATCTGGGGTTCTATTGCTCGCCTACATTAAATGAACTACATTAACATACCAAGAAGCAGTGCAACCATAGCACTATACTATGATGAGGCATTGTGCTCTTAACTTTGTGATCCATGTTTGGACCGTACTAGCTCTCAGATGTTATACTACTGATGTACATTTAAGTAGTGCGATATGATAATGGAGATCCATAATCAGCAATAACATTGTAGTGCATAGAGCATGGTGATGATGCTCTGGTATCATGAAAAAGACAAACCAGTTTAGTGCTTCTGTACAGTGAGAAACAATCTAAACAATTCGCTCTTTGGGTAAGTTTCTTGGCATCCATTGAGCAAGCATATAATACCAGGGTTATGATCAGAGATCCAGTCATAATCCTTTATATTATGCTGCAGTCCACCTTCTCATGTCATATTATCAGATTACACACACACTGACGAAGACTGCACAGCTATATTTAACAGCGATACTGTTATACCAGTAACTGGTATTTCTGAAGTCATGCTCATAGTCTGGTGACTAGTGACTGGTTCCAGTTATAAAAGCCATACCAGTGGCTCATGTTCTGAAATTATGCCATCATGCTGCTGCTCAGCATTTGGGTACAGGACCATCATGTCAGTTATCACCCTGTCATACTAGAGTCCAGTGATCAGATGTAGGATTATTGCGCTAGCAGTGATTACTGATGAATGCATGTCAACTTGTGGATGACATAAATATGGGGGCAGCACTGGCACACTAGCAAGCCACACACTGGAGACAATGTGCCAGTCTCTTGGCTGGCATTCAGATTTAACAGCACCATACCAGCAATCAAAGTACTGGAAACACATTGGCAAGGCAGTGGCCATTGTTGGACTGTAGCTGTATCATGTCAGCAACTCATGTTTCCATTGTACCTGCAACCTCATGGCTGGTGTAAAATTTCTACTAAGCAGATATTTGGGGACTTATGTCAGTGTTACACTATTATATCAATAGCATACGTTGAGTCACATGACAGTTCATAAGGTATTTAGTATATTGATGTTTCACTACCATGCCTATGATCCAATCCAGGAGTGCTATCAATGCATGAGGATATATAAACAGATGTCTCACTATCCTGCCAGTAATCTATGATTCTAAGTCAATCTAACATACTAGTGAGCTCAGACTGAGTAGCTCTGTTTTGGGCTCATTATCCATATTTGTCAGCTCTGCTACCACACCAGTAAAAGCAATGCATCAGGCAGAAATATAAGACATTTGTGACTGACACTCCACTGTGGGATCACAAAGGTGTGATTTATTTCATGTGTATAAATAAACTGCAACTGCTGTATCTCAGAGTACTCCTCTGACACTGAAGTAAAAGTCCTCAGAATTAGTGTATATATATATATATATATATATATATATATATATATATGGTTCCCATTCAGAAGCCTGAAACATCATAAGCCTGAAAATCAAAATCCTGAAACCAAAAGCCTGAAAATTCAGAATCCTGAAAACTCAAAATCCTGAAAGCCCAAAATCCTGAAAGACCAAAATCCTGAAACTCAAAATCCTGAAAACACAAATAATGCTAATATGTCACTATAAAGACACTAATATCTACCAACTGACCCTGACCCTAACCCTAAGGTCCGTCACTATCGCACACTCACCTGACCCGCGCCTAACCCTAACTCACTTAAACCGCTAACCCCAATATTTGTCACTATTGCATACATGCCTAACCCGCCTAACCCTAACTCACTTAAACCGCCTAACCCTAACATAAAACCAACCGCACACTTACCTGACCCCAACGCATGACCTAACACCACAGGGCTAACAATAGCAAAGCCACAATGACATCAGTATTTCTATTTTGTGTTTTCAGGATTTTGAGTTTCAGGATTTTGGTCTTTCAGGATTTTGGGCTTTCAGGATTTTGAGTTTTCAGGATTCTGAATTTTCAGGCTTTTGGTTTCAGGATTTTGATTTTCAGGCTTATGATGTTTCAGGCTTCTGAATGGGAACCATATATATATATATATATATATATATATATATATATTTATTTATTTATATATATCAGCAGCACAGACCCTGGGTTGGTGCATGAGGCAGTTTTTTTTTTTTTAATTTAGTGTCATTTTCACTGTCTGATGTTGTGATGCACTATCGTTTTTATGTGCCTGCATTTTTTTGTGTCAATGGTCACAAGTTCCCACTTCAATTCATCATCATCATCATCATCATCATCATCATCATCATCCACCTCCTTTTCCCATTTTCTACATAGGATCAGGGTGTCGTGTCACTTGCTGCCATCTCTCCCTGTTCAATGCCACTGTCTTATCTTCTTCAAGACTCATGTCTTACTGTCACAGGTCTTCTCTCCACAATCCATCCACTTCTTTCTGGATGCCCTTGTTTCCTCTTGCCTTCTTCTTGTCTGTTCCAAATCTTCTTTACCAGACTGTTTTCAGCTTTCCTGCAAATTGCCCAAACCACTGTAATCTGTTCTCTTTGACCTTTCCTGCAATTGGAACTACTCTGGCTTCTGCTCTTATGTTCTTATTTCTTTTTCTGTCCCACAATGTGCATCCTACCAGCCATCTCAGGCACTTCGTTTCCATCACCTCTAGCTTCAGTTGTTCTGCCTTTACTGCCCAGGTTTCTGTCCCATACTGAAGAACTGGTCGGACCACTGTCTTTTACACCTTACTTTTCAGCTTCTTTGGCATTCTTCTGTCCTACACTACCCCTGACACTGTACCAGTTGCCTGCAGCCGGTCTAATTCTAGCTTTGACCTCCACATTCAGACTTTCCTTCACCTAAACCACCCTTCCCAGACACTTGAAGCTGTTAACCTGTGCCACTGTTTTCTCTTCTATCTCAGTTTTCAGCTTCTTCTGTTTTTCCTTCTATCTCAGTTTTCATCTTCCCCCATTTGTTGCCATTATAACTCAGTTTCATCCCATGTACCTTCAGTTTTGCATTCCATTCCCCTACCCTTTGTTAAAGTTCACACTTAGAGTCTGCCTGTAATGCCACATCATCTTGCTACAGCAACTTTGTTGACCTGTCCCCTCTGACCTGTTTGTTAATGTAGTCCATCACCAGTATGAACAGCAGTGGGCTCAGAGCTGAGCCCTGATGTATGAGTCCCTATCAGTTCATCGAAAAATCAGTTCACTGAATGCCGTTTTCAGTGCACTTACATTGAGCATGCCATTCGCTGAACTGTTCATTCTGAGATTGCTGTACAATTAAGATTGGAAAATTTGCCCTTTCCCCACTGTAGTGCAGTCTTGGAGTTGGTATACATAATTAGTGGGGGGTGTGAAGGGTGCAGCCCCCACATGAGTGGGATTTGATGAACGACATTTCTGATGAAATGTCTTTCACTGAACTGACGGCTCGATGTAGTGATATAGACCCTAATGCATACCCGCTCCCACTGGAAACCCCGCTGTAAGACTGGACACTGTTCATACATAAGTCATTAGGTCCTTGTAGGTAGCTTGCACTAATTCTACCAATGTTTCTGAGACTTCATACCTCAAACCAATGCTGGACTGCCCAAATCAGCTTTCTTGGCACCTTGTCATATGCTTTCCCCAAGTCCAGGAATGCTCAGTTGGATCCTTTCCTCATTTCTAGCTTCTTCTCAAGTCTCTGAATCACTGCAAACATCAGGTCAGTTGTGCCGGCTCCAGATTTGAAACCAAACTGCTAATTTCCTATTGTAATTTCTAATACTCTACATATTCATTTACCCTCTCCAGAACTTTCATCCAGTGTGATGTGAGTTGTACTGCCCACAGTTGTGAATGTTCCCTTTGATCTAGAACACAGGCACTAGTATTCTTTTTCTCCAATCATCTGGTTACGTCTTTCTCTCCATACTGCTATGAGTACCCTCAGGAGCCATTTCTCCCCTATCTCACCCAGCATCATTATCAGATCTGCTGTGACCTCATCTGAGCCTGCTGCTTTCTCTGACATCATTTTTCTTAGTGCTGTTCTTATTTCTTCTATGGTGGGCTCCTCCTCTTCTCTCACCTTAGACTGTGTCTGGGACAGTACAGCTTCTGTGCAGCTTTCTTCATTCAGATGCTGCTGGAAGTACTCTTGCCATTTGCTTTGATGTCCGGTGGACTGGTGAGCAGGTTGTTGCTAGCATGCCTAATGAAGGATATCTGACTATCTTTTTTATCTTTCCATGTTTGTCTTGTAACCTGATAATTTCTTTGTGCCATCTATTGAGTCACTTTCCAGACGTTG